>NC_059224.1:9703281-9745781 GCF_020615455.1 Coregonus clupeaformis | reverse complement strand
TCATTATGGAGAATTCCTGGGTCTTTGTGATGTTCAACAATGGCTTTGTTCTCGCAGAGAAGGAGAGAGTGCTCTCCTTCTTTCTCTTGTCCCTGAGAGTGGAGGAATACATGGGTGAAGCAGGAAGAGAGTCTCTCTTCTCTCTCTTCCCACTCTTCTTTAATCACGCTGCTCCCAAGTCATCCATCCGGGGTCAGAAAGACTTCTGGAGAATCATTGTTTGAGGGATGGTCTTGAACACATCTGAGATGTATGGGGGCAGGCGGTGGTGGAGGAGGGGAGAGGTGGATGGGGGGCAGGCGGTGGTGAAGGAGGGGAGTGGTTGATGGGAGGAGGCGGTGGTGGAGGTGGGGAGAGGTGAATGAGGGAGGCGGTGGTGGAGGAGGGGAGAGGTGGATGGGGGAGGCGGTGGTGGAGGAGGGGAGAGGTGGATGGGGGAGGCGGGAGGCGGTGGTGAAGGAGGGGAGTGGTTGATGCGAGGAGGCGGTGGTGGAGGAGGGAGAGGTGGATGGGGGCAGGCGGTGGTGGAGGAGGGGAGAGGTGGATGGGGGCAGGCGGTGGTGGAGGAGGGGAGAGGTGGATGGGGGCAGGCGGTGGTGGAGGAGGGGAGAGGTGGATGGGGCAGGCGGTGGTGGAGGAGGGGAGAGGTGGATGGGGCAGGTGGTGGTGGAGGAGGGGAGAGGTGGATGGGGCAGGCGGTGGTGGAGGAGGGGAGAGGTGGATGGGGGAGGCGGTGGTGGAGGAGTGGAGAGGTGGATGGGGGAGGCGGTGGTGGAGAGGTGGATGGGGGAGGCGGTGGTGGAGGAGGGTAGAGGTGGATGGGGAGAGGCGGTGGTGGAGGAGGGGAGAGGTGGATGGGGGGAAACAAAGTCTCACTGTGAAAATTGCGTCTAATCCCCTGCAGATACATTGACACAGTGGTGCCATACAGAAGGAGAGAATAGAGTGTCTGTGACGGATAAAGGATTGGATTGAATATACTCCGACTGGATATGTCAGTAATGGGGAACCAAATAAATGTCATATGCTGCAGCACAAGTGGCTCGAGACGTAGCCCTCTTTAGGAAAAGGGTGTTGAAACACACGGTAATTGCTTTCAGTGTGCTTTGGCAGTTGTGTATGTGTGTGCATTCTGACTTTAGTAGCATTTTATAGACAGGTGGTTTCTCTGTATTACTTGGGCAACATTACCGTACATTTCAAAGAGAAAGAGGGGGAAACCCGGCGACTTGGACTTTTTAAAGTTGAGAAGCAATAAAAAAAGGGGAACTTGGCAACTTTCGAGAAATGGGGATAAACTTTCTCTGTGGAAACATTTTGTGCAGCAGAAGTGATATCGTGCCACACCAAAGTGAATTCTCCTCCTTTCACTCGATAGGAACATAATACATTATTTCAAAAGGTTACCTTGCTGGGAGCTCTCTTTATAACACAATCACTGCTGTTGGTGGTGGAAAAAAGGACACAGAAAAAAATATAATCAGCATTGCAGCCTACTGTCATGAGCCTCTCAATAATTGTACATTTTAGAAAAACACCAGCTGGTGACTCGAGAAAATCAAAACATTAACAATGGCTATTGTTGGCAGGCTGAGAATCCTCTAGCATAGGGTTTTCTTGCCAGGAAACGTGTCTTTTTCCTTTCTCTGACACTCACACACTCCTATTCAATTTCTTCCTCTGTTGACTGACTGAGAGCTGAGTGTGTGTCATTCCCCTTCTCCATGACAGGAAACTGATTTGTGGAGAGAGTTTTTACACAAAATGGCTGCCATGAATCATCCAGGTAGGTCGACACAGAACTGATGGATGAGGTGACTGACTTACCTAACTCCCATTCTCACAGTGCAGTTCTATTTTCACATTCTCAGATACCACAGAACAGCCACCTCATTAAGGTAGATGTTTATGGTTTCAATCATAATGCAATCAGCTTTACAATAATGTAATTTGTAAACATTCTTCTGACGAAATCTGAGAGAGATAGGTGCTGTCATCACACACACTCATCATAGATTATGGTTGGACCTCTGATAGCCTTCCTGCAGCGCTAGAGCCAATGTGTACCCTGTACGGTGACCATATTAGGACAGCCTCAGAGTCACAAGGAGTTGGGGAATGAATTCATGAATTTATTTGACAGATTTTTTTAAATACATATATATTTGGCTCAACCAACAATGCGCCCATTGAAAATGATCAATTATTATTTCCTTTGTGGTCCTCATTGGTGACTCTGACACTAACTCCTTGTGAGCATAAGGCTGTCCTAATATGGACACCTTACCATTGGCGCTGGGGCTGTGTTCTGTGCTGTCAGATATAACTGATATGTGGGGTTGGAGGTGTGATGGCATCCAGCTGTCTCTGAGCCTGTGGTCTTGACTCCTGACTGAGCCGAGTGACGTGTAGGTGCCACTGACAGGCAGCGTGACATATAAATGTGGAGGAGGCAATGTGAACTGGGCAATTCTTATATACTGTAGCTGTGATACTCACAGACATGGTATTCTGTAACCCTGGCATGTAGTTTTATTGTTTATTACGAGGTTGTGACATTGTGTGTTGTCTTGAACTATCACAGTAGGACTCTGACCTCAAGGGAACTAGATAAAATGATAGAACTACAGTATATGACATGAAGAAAGAACATCAGTTTTCCATCATAGTGCCAATGACTAGGATCTACTCTACAGCAAACCAAATTCCCTCTCGAGACAATGAAGATGGATTGATTGATTAATTAATTAATTGATTGAATGATAGATTGTTTGAGAAAACTGCCCATAGACTATACTGTATGGTTAATAATATGGTCTCATCAGGCAGACCATGTCTGGTTGCTGTGAAATCAATTTTTTTATTTATTAAAGTCATCATTAAATTGCAGTCTATCTCCCGATAGACTTGCAGTCTAAAGCCCGATGTGAACTCAGAGATGTGGGCCAAGCGTAGAGATTAATTCAACAATTCAAGGCCAAACCAGATTTAATATTTCAGATATTTTCTTTACGTAAGAGCCCAGAACATTAATGCCCATTTCAGCAAAAGTGGAGAATCTACTGGATGTCGGCAGATGTCAGTCAGTCTTCTGAAAGGGGCATTAATGTTCTGGGACCAAGGCTTTCAGTCATTGCAGTCCTACTTGTGTGAGTTGAAAGAGAGGAATTATAAATGAATTCCCATTGACGTGTGAGGGAGGCTTTATTGTACCGCGATGTCTCCCGTCTTCTGACATGTTTCTAACTTCAACTCAGTTTAAGTTATCTGAAGAAACTATGAGGAGGAGGCTAATGACAAGAACTACTGTACTTAAAATCACAGTTTTAGAAGCTATGCTGAAATAAATGTGCAATTTTAAGACTGTGGTTTTCACAACGTTGGTCTGATGTCCGAAAGTGAGAAACAACCTCTTATTGCACCAACTAATGCCAGCGATAAATTATTAATTATTTTATTTAACCTTTATTTAACTAGGCAAGTCAGTTAAGAACAAATTCTTATTTACAATGACGGCCTACCCCGACGCTGGGCCAATTGTGCGCCGTCCTATGGGACTCCCAATCACGGCCGGATTGCACTGAGATGCAGTGCCTTAGACCGCTGCACCACTCGGGAGCCAAATCAAGAATGAAAGAAAATAGTTTACCAAAAATAACAAGTTAAGCTAAAACAAATTCAACCGTGAGACTGAAGTGTAGAAAACCTGGAGGTGACAACAACATAAAACTATTCATAAATGTGCAGTTTGCAGCCAGCTGAAGACAGAAAAGTAAAGCAGACAAATCACATGCAACAAATCCAACTGTGGTAGTAAGCCAAAATAAGTCAACTCTTTATCCTTGATACTCCTCCAGGTAAGAAGACTCCCAAAATGTCAAAACACAGAAGTCCAATCCCCCCAAAATCATAAAACATAAACATCTCTAAAAACTGAAGTAACTTGGCAGACCTTGAAGCAAAAGGAATTCAACTACTTTACTTTTCCAACATCTACAAAAAAATGAGGATTTTAAGAATGGGATCCGAAGAGTCTTTTCTAGTTTTGATGCCTGTATAAATTCTCCAGGTCAACCCTTACAAAAATGAAGTGAAATTTGCTGTTTATATGTAAAAATCAGATTTTCACATCTGAAATTGTATTTTCACATGTGAAATAGCTGTTTTCTCATGTTGAGCTTAAATTCCACATGTGAAACCATATTTTCACATGTATTACATTTAGAGTTGTTTACATGTGAGGAGAATAACATGTTTTTATGTGAAAATCACGTTTGCTGTTTGTCACGCCCTGACATTGAGATCTCTAGTTGGGTTGGTCAGGGTGTGAAATCTAATTTATATATTTCTATGTTGGCCGGGTGTGGTTCCCAATCAGAGGCAGCTGTCGGTCGTTGTCGGGGATCAAACTTAGGCAGCCATGTTGTCTACCTTAGTTGTGGGATCTTGTTTCTGTTTGGCTTGTTTGATGTTTAGCCTCTTGAACTTCACGTTCTGTTGGATTTTGTTATTTTGTCGGTGTTTATTAAAATAAATGACTATGTACGCATACCACGCTGCACCTTGGTCCGATCCTTTACACAACAAACGTGACAGAAGATCCCACCACCAACGGACCAAGCAGCGTGAAAAGGAGGAGCAGACATCATGAACATGGGAGGAGAAATTCGACGGAAAAGGATCATGGACGTGGGAAGAGATCCAGGCAGGTATGAATCGCCTTCCTTGGGAGCAGACGGAGGTAGCAAGGGAGAAAAACCGGCGACTCAAAAGGTCCCGATCACGAAGGAAGCCTGAGAGGCAGCCCCAAGAAAAATGTTGGGGGGGCACACAGGGTGGTTGGCGACGCAGCAGGAGGCCCTGAAAGGGCTGACTGTGAAGGAGGAGAGAGCTATAGAGGAGCCCACTCTGAAGATGGAGGCCCTCCAAGCAGCTAAAGACCTGCAGCTCAGCACTCTGAGAGTGGAGGCCACCACCTTACAGGAGCTGTTAGTTAAGAGGGAGCAGGAGCTCTCCCTTCAGAAGGAGGCGCTGCAGGAGGTCCACAGGGAGAAGGAGTCAGTGGATGCACGGAGAGAGGAGCTGGCCAGGCAACAGGAGGAGCTGAGAGAGGAGTTAACCCTCCAGCAGCAGAGAGCTCGGTCCTTAGAGCAGAGGCTGGCGGAGCCAGGTTTAGCAGAGCCAACTCCCCGCACCAGGCTATGCGCCGGCTTTACGCATTGTGCTGCCAGTGCGCCTTCACAGACCGGTACAGCCCGTACCTGCTCCTCACACCAAACCAGTGGTGCGTGTCTCCAGTCCGGTACGGCCCGTTCCCGCTCCTCGCACCAAACCAGTGGTGCGTGTCCTCAGCCTGGTACGGCCCGTGCCTGCACCTCGCACCAAACCAGTGGTGCGTGTCTCCAGCCCGGTGCGCCCTGTACCTGCTCCTCGCACCAAACCAGTGGTGCGTGTCTCCAGTCCGGGACGGCCCGTGCCTGCTCCTTGCACCAAACCAGTGGTGCATGTCTCCAGTCCAGTACGACCCGTTCCTGCTCCTCGCACCAATCCAGTGGTGCGTGTCTCCAGTCCGGTGCCAGAGCAGTCCGCTCCACCGGTGCCCAGTCCATCTCCGGTCAGCTGCTCCACTCCAGTGCCAGAGCAGTCCGCTCCACCGGTCCCTATTCAAGCTCCGGTCAGCTGCTCCACTCCAGTGCCAGAGCAGTCCGCTCCACCGGTGCCAAGTCCAGCTCCGGTCAGCTGCTCCACTCCAGTGCCAGAGCAATCCGCTCCACCGGTGCCTAGTCCAGCTCCGGTCAGCTGCTCCACTCCAGTGCCAGAGCAGTCCGCTCCACCGGTGCCTAATCCAGTTCCGGTCAGCTGCTTCACTCCAGTGCCAGAGCAGTCCGCTCCACCGGTGCCTTAGTCCAGCTCCGGTTATCTGCTCCACTCCAGTGCCAGAGGAGTCCGCTCCACCGGTGCCTAGTCTAGCTCCGGTTATCTGCTCCCTACCAGAGCCGGGGAAGTCCGCTTTACCGGTGCCCAGTCCGGGTCAGGTCATCTAATCTTCCCCAATGCCGGAGCCTTCCGCTCCACCGGGGTCCGAGCCGGAGCCAGACGTCAACCCCTCTCCAGGGTCGGGTTCTCCCACACCAGGGTCCAGACAGGACTTGGTGCATCGCGGGAGCACTGCTGGGCCAGGACCAGACGTCAGCCCCTCTCCAGGGTCGAGGGCTCCCACACCAGGGTCCAGACAGGGCTTGGTGCATTGTGGGAGGCTAGATGCCCACCCGGACCCTCCCCTAATGAGTCAGGGTTTTGCGGCCGGAGTCCGCACCTTTGGTGGGGGGGGGGTACTGTCACGCCCTGACATTGAGATCTCTAGTTGGGTTGGTCAGGGTGTGAAATCTAATTTATATATTTCTATGTTGGCCTTGTGTGGTTCCCAATCAGAGGCAGCTGTCGTCGTTGTCTCTGATTGGGGTTCATACTTAGGCAGCCATGTTGCCTACCTTAGTTGTGGGATCTTGTTTCTGTTTGGCTTGTTTGATGTTTAGCCTCTTGAACTTCACGTTCTGTTGGATTTTGTTATTTTGTCTGTGTTTATTAAAATAAACGACTATGTACGCATACCACGCTGCACCTTGGTCCGATGCTTTACACAACGAACGTGACACCGTTTCACATGTAAAACAACTACATGTGAAAATCAATCATGTGAAAAATCTAATTTGCAGGTTCACATGTAAAACAACTCCACGTGAAAATCTAACTTTTAAATATGGACTTGAAAGTTCACATGTGAAAAACTATCACATATAAAATTAATTTAGCTGTTTCATCTGTGAAAAACATTGTGAAAGTGAGATTTTCACGTGAAAGTGACAATCTAATTTGCAGTTTCACATGTAATAAACTCCACATTTACTCCAATGTTTATAATACAAAGTAAATGTAAACAAACACTGTATAGCCTAAAAACATGTTTAAAACTAAAATGTTGAAATCATGGATGGTCAATCCTTGCATTCATAGCGTAGAGTGGTTGCATTTCTCCAGCCCCATCCCTCCGCTTTTTACCGAAACTGTGGAGGGGAGACACTTTGCTAATGCTTCAATTAAGGATTGCCGCTTTAAACACCATAAAAAGAGTAATAGTGTTATTTTATGGCGCAATCCTCTAGTGAGTGAGTTACTTTTGTACCATTAATATCAAGCAAAAGTTGAGAACAAAACTCTTGGTATTGCAAACACAAATAATGATGTTGAAAGCAAAACATAAACTCCAAAGTATTGATAGCAAAACAAAATATTGCAAGTAAATAATTTTCTAAATTAACGTGAAACTTCACACAAGCCTGTGTCTGACTGTCACGGTTTCGGCCGAGGCTGCTCCTTCTCCTTTTTCGGGCAGGCTTCGGCGGTCGTCGTCTCCGGAGTACTAGCTGCCACCGTTCGATGTTTCGATGTTTGTTTGGTTTGGTCTGTTTTGTTACACCTGTTCCTTGTTAGTGTTAATTATGTGTCCTATACGTTCTCTTGGGTTTTGTTATGTGTTGTGTGTAATTGTTCTTTGTCAACTTGGGATGCTAGTTCATTTCTCTCTCTGTATTGTTGTAAAGAGAGTTCCGCACAGTGTGCGCTTTTTGTTTTGTACATTTACCGGTGTGCGTAAAGTTCGCTTGCCTGCCGGGTTGTATTTAGCCGTGTTGGCTTGTTCTTTTGTTGTCTTCACTAAAGACGTTAGTACGAAGCCTCTGTGTGTCCTGCGCTTGATTCCACACCACATCTACGCTCAACCTTGACAGAATTACACACCATCCCCATGGAATCAGCAGGAGCAGCCGCACCTACCGAGGTTATTGAGGAGCGCCTTCGTGGACAGGAGGACAGAATTAACCAGATCGGGCACGCTCTGGATAGAGTGATGAACACCCTCCTTCGATGGGAGACCAGCGGGGTACCCACGCCCCCACCTACCACACCACCACCATCGATCAGTCCACCTGTCCAACTTCCGGAACCCAGTGGGATTCGGCTCTCGCTCCCGAGGGCGTACGACGGCACCGCTGCCGGGTGTCAGGGTTTCCTTTTGCAAGTCGAACTCTACCTCGCCACCATACACCCGGCGCCCTCGGAACACGAGAGCGTTTCCGCCCTCATCTCCTTTCTCACCGGCAAGGCGTTGGAGTGGGCCAACGCCGAATGGAGGAGGATAGACGCAGCAACGATCACCTATGCGGAGGGGAAGGCGGCGGGGGAGCGTCTATTCTACCTCCGGCAGGGGATGAGGAGCGCTCAAGAGTTTGCACTGGAGTTCCGGACTCTAGCGGCAGATGCAGGGTGGAATGAGCGGGCCCTCATAGACCACTTCCGCTGCAGCCTCCGGGAGGACGTCCGTAGAGAGTTGGCGTGCAGGGACACCACTCTCACGTTTGACCAATTGGTTGACATGGCCATTCGGCTAGACACCCTGCTCGCCACCCGCGGACGTCCTGGGTGGGGGTCGCCCATTCCACCCTCCAGCACCTCCGAGCCGAGTCCCATGGAGCTCGGGGGTGCTGGCGCTAGAGAACGAAGGAGAAGGAGTCCGAGGGGGGCCGTCTCCTGCACAAACTGTGGCCGTGGAGGGCACACTGCGGCTAGGTGCTGGGGAGGGTCTCCAGGAGGACGAGACGACAGGCCACGCACTGGGGAGTCCTCCCAGGTGAGTAGGCGCCCCACTTACCCAGAGCTCTCTGTCGTGCACCTAACCATACCTGTTTGTTTTTCACAGGTTGCACCTCGTTCCCAGCATAATGCGCTAGTAGATTCAGGCGCCACTGGGAATTTTGTAGATTGAAAATGTTGTATAGAGTTAGGGATCCCTCTCCTTCCGGTTAATAATCCCTTCCCTGTACATGCCCTAAATAGCCGTCCGTTGGGATCCGGGTTGATTAGGGAGGTCACAGCGCCACTTAGGATGGAGACGCAAGGGGGTCATGAGGAGACGATTCAGCTATATCTGATCGACTCTCCTACGTATCCGGTGGTGCTGGGGCTTCCCTGGTTGATTACTCAGTATCCCACCATTTCGTGGTGAGAGAGGGCTCTTAAAGGGTGGTCTGCCCAGTGTGTGGGGCTATGTCTGGGTGTTTCCGTAGGGGCGACCTCGGTGGAGAGTCCAAACCAAATGCCCGCAATGCACATTCCCCCCGAAAATGAGGATTTAGCACTCGTGTTTAGCAAGGCGAGGGCGGCGCGATTGCCACCTCATAGACAGGGGGATTGTGCGATAGACCTCCAGGCAGGAGCTGCGCTCCCGCGAAGCCATGTGTATCCTTTGTCACAAGAGGAGAAGAGGGCAATGGAGACATACATTGCCGAGTCTCTGAGACAGGGATACATACGGCCCTCCACTTCCCCTGCGTCCTCTAGCTTCTTTTTTGTGAAGAAAAAAGATGGAGGTTTGCGCCCGTGTATTGATTACCGCTGTCTCAATCAGATTACTGTGAAATATAGTTATCTTCTCCCTCTGATTGCGACTATGACGGAGTCATTACACGGGGCACGGTTCTTCACAAAATTGGACCTCAGGAGCGCATATAACTTGGTGCGCATTAGGGAGGGCGATGAATGGAAGACAGCATTTAGTACCACCTCAGGTCATTACGAGTATCTCGTCATGCCATACGGGTTAATGAATGCTCCGTCAGTCTTCCAATCCTTTGTGGATGAGATTTTCCGGGACATGCAGGGGCAGGGAGTGGTCGTGTACATAGACGATATTCTGGTGTACAGTTCTACCCGAGCCGAGCATGTAGCCCTGGTGCGCCGAGTGTTGAGGAGGCTGTTGGAGCATGACCTGTATGTCAAGGCAGAGAAATGTCTGTTCTTCCAGGAGTCGGTCTCCTTTTTGGGTTATCAGTTGTCCGCGTCAGGGGTGAAGATGGAGGTTGACCGTGTGTCAGCCGTGCGTAATTGGCAAACCCCAACCACGGTTAAAGAGGTGCAGCAGTTCTTGGGCTTTGCGAATTACTACCGGAGGTTTATCCGGGGTTTTGGACAGGTGGCAGCTCCCATAACGTCCCTTCTGAAGGGGGGTCCGGTGCGCTTGCGGTGGTCAGCTGAGGCGAACAGGGCTTTTGGGAGACTGAAGGACCTGTTTACTTCAGCTCCGGTGCTGGCGCATCCGGATCCCGCTTTACCATTCCAAGTGGAGGTGGACGCATCAGAAGCCGGTATCGGGGCCGTTCTCTCGCAACGGTCCGGCACACCACCTAAACTCCGCCCCTGTGCTTTTTACTCGAAAAAGCTCAGTCCGGCGGAGCGAAATTATGATGTAGGGGACAGGGAGCTGTTAGCCATGGTACAGGCCCTAAAGGTGTGGAGGCATTGGCTTGAGGGGGCTCAACACCCTTTTCTCATTTTGACTGACCACCGTAACCTGGAATACATTCGGGCAGCTAGGAGACTAAATCCTCGCCAGGCTCGGTGGACTATGTTTCTAGCCCGGTTCGTGTTTAAAATCACTTACATCCCTGGGTCCCAGAACGGAAAGACAGACGCCCTGTCTCGGCGGTATGACACAGAGGAGAGGTCCGTTGAGCCCACTCCCATACTACCGAAGTATTGTCTGGTGGCACCGGTGGTGTGGGAGGTCGATACGGAGATCGAGCGGGCATTACGCACCGACCCTAGCCCTCCACAGTGTCCGGTGGGTCGGACGTACGTTCCGCTCGAGGTTCGGGATCGACTCATTTATTGGGCTCATACGTCACCCTCCTCTGGGCATCCAGGTATTGGCCGGACAGTGCACTGCCTTAGCACAAAGTACTGGTGGCCAACGTTAGCCAGGGATGTGAGGGTTTATGTCTCTTCCTGCTCGGTGTGTGCCCAGTGTAAGACGCCCAGACACTTGCCCAGGGGTAAGTTACAACCCCTGCCCGTTCCACAACGACCCTGGTCTCACCTCTCGGTGGATTTTGTTACAGACCTTCCCCCCTCACAGGGGAATACCACCATCCTGGTCGTTGTGGATCGGTTCTCGAAGGCTTGTCGTCTCCTTCCCATGCCGGGTCTCCCTACTGCCCTACAGACCGCTGAGGCACTATTCACCCACGCTTCCGGCTAGATGAGGCCCCCAGTTTACCTCCAGAGTCTGGAAGCGTTCATACTTTGGGGGTTTCGGTGAGCCTTACCTCGGGGTACCACCCGGAGAGCAATGGGCAGGTCGAACTTGTAAACCAGGATGTGGGTAGGTTTCTGAGGTCGTATTGCCAGGGCCGGCCGGAGGAGTGGGCGAGGTATGTTCCCTGGGCCGAGATGGCACAGAACTCTCTCCGCCACTCCTCCACTAAACTAACTCCTTTCCAGTGTGTGTTAGGGTACCAGCCGGCTCTGGCACCTTGGCATCAGAGCCAGATCGAGGCCCCTGCGGTGGATGAGTGGGCGCGGCGCTCGGAGGAGACGTGGAACGCTGCACACGTCCATCTGCAGCGGGCCATCCGTCGACATAAGACGAGCGCCGATCTCCACCGCAGTGAGGGGCCGGTATACACACCGGGAGATCGAGTCTGGCTCTCGACCAGAAACCTGCCCCTCTGCCTGCCCTGCCGGAAGCTGGGTCGGCGGTTTGTGGGGCCTTTTAAAGTCCTGAGGAGATTGAACGAGGTGTGTTACAGGTTACAACTGCCTATTGATTACAAGAATATTAACCCCTCGTTCCATGTGTCTCTCCTCAGGCCGGTGGTAGCTGGTCCACTCCAGGACTATGAGATAGAAGAGACTCCTCCGCCCCCGCTGGACATCGAGGGGGCTCCGGCGTACACTGTTCGGTCCATCCTGGATTCGAGACGCCGGATGGGGGGTCTCCAATATCTCGTGGAGTGGGAGGGGTGCGGCCCGGAGGAGCGGTGCTGGGTGCCGAGGAGGGACATCTTAGACCCGTCTCTTCTGACCGAGTTCCATCGTGGTCATCCCACGCGCCCTGCTCCGCGTCTTCCTGGTCGTCCTCGAGGCCGGGGTCGGCGCACGGCTGGAGCCGCGCGTCAAGGGGGGGGTACTGTCTCGGTTTCGGCCGAGGCTGCTCCTTCTCCTTGTTCGGGCAGGCTTCGGCGGTCGTCGTCTCCGGAGTACTAGCTGCCACCGTTCGATGTTTCTATGTTTGTTTGGTTTGGTCTGTTTTGTCACACCTGTTCCTTGTTAGTGTTAATTATGTGTCCTATAAGTTCTCTTGGGTTTTGTTATGTGTTGTGTGTAATTGTTCTTTGTCAACTTGGGATGCTAGTTCATTTCTCTCTCGGTATTGTTGTAAAGAGAGTTCCGCACAGTGTGCATTTTTTGTTTTGTACATTTACCGGTGTGCGTAAAGTTCACTTGCCTGCTGGGTTGTATTTAGCTGTGTTGGCTTGTTATTTTGTTGTCTTCACTAAAGACGTTAGTACGAAGCCTCTGTGTGTCCTGCGCTTGATTCCACACCACATCTAAACTCAACCTTTCACTGACTTGTGAAAATGTCAAATGATTTGTATTTATTTTTTAATCCCAGATGTGATTTGTTCAAGCATTACTTGTTCATGTTTTTATTTGTAAGTGAAATAATTGAAATGGTATATGATGTGTGACTTAACAAGTATTAACCATACTGCATCACTTTCTAGGTGCAATGCACACATACAGTTGATGTCGGAAGTTTACATACACCTTAGCCAAATACATTTAAACTATACATCACAATTCCTGACATTTAATCCTAGTAAAAATGCTCAGTTAGGATCACCACTTTATTTTAAGAATGTGAAATGTCAGAATAAAAGCAGAGAGAATGATTTATTTCAGCTTTTATTTCTTTCATCACATTCCCAGTGGGTCAGAAGTTTACATACACTCAATTAGTATTTGGTAGCATTGCCTTTAAACTGTTTAACTTGGGTCAAACGTTTCGTGTAGCCTCCCACAAGCTTCCCACAATAAGTTGGGTGAATTTTGGCCATTTCTGTGATGAGTGTGATAGAAGGAGTCAGGCGCAGGAGGGTAATCACCGAATACAGAGTTTATTCCGTCGTACACAAATAGCGCTGGATACCGACAAACGAAACAGGCACAGGGGAAAATCTACCCTGGCAATACAAGGTAACGGTAGCTCCAACAACAACAGGCACAGGGGAAAATATCTACCCCGGCAATAACAAGGTACGAGTAGCTCCACCGAGATACACTACTCTCACAAATAAACAATCACCCACAAGGACAAGGGGGGCAGAAGGAAAACTTATACAAAGACTAATGGGGGGATAAGAACCAGGTGTGTGTGATCGACAAGACAAGACAAATGGAATGATGAATAATGGAGTGGCCACTCCAATACCTTGACTTTGTTGTCCTTAAGCCATTTTGCCACAACTTTGGAAGTATGCTTGGAGTCTTTGTCCAATTGGAAGACCCATTTGCGACCAAGCTTTAACTTCCTGACTGATGTCTTGAGATGTTGCTTCAATATATCCACATAATTTTCCTTCCTCATGATGCCATCTATTTTGTGAAGTGCACCAGTTCCTCCTGCAGCAAAGCACCCCCACAGCATGATGCTGCCACCCCCGTGCTTCACGGTTGGGATGGTGTTCTTCGGCTTGCAAGCATCCCACTTTTTCCTCCAAACATAACGATGGTCATTATGGCCAAACAGTTCTATTTTTGTTTCATCAGACCAGAGGACATTTCTCAAAAAAGTACGACTTGCAAACCATAGTCTGGCTTTTTTATGGCAGTTTTGGAGCAGTGGCTTCTTCCTTGCTGAGCGGCCTTTCAGGTTTTGTCGATATACGACTAGTTTTACTGTGGATATTGATACTTTTGTACCTGTGTACTCCAGCATCTTCACAAGGTCCTTTGCTGTTTTTCTGGAATTTATTTGCACTTTTCGCACCAAAGTACATTCATCTCTAGGAGACAGAACGCGTCTCGTTCCTGAGCGGTATGACGGCTGCATGGTCCCATTGTGTTTATACTTGCGTACTATTGTTTGTACAGATGAACGTGGTACCTTCAGGCATTTGGAAATTGCTCCCAAGGATGAACCAGACTTGTGGAGGTCTACCATTTTTTTTCTGAGGTCTTGGCTGATTTCTTTTGATTTTCCCATGATGTCAAGCAAAGAGGCACTGAGTTTGCAGGTAGGCCTTGAAATAAATCCACAGGTACACCTCCAATTGACTCAATTGATGTCAATTAGCCAATCAGAAGCCATGACATCATTTTCTGGAATTTCCCAAGGTGTTTAAAGGCACAGTCAACTTCTGACCCACTGGAATTGTGATACAGTGAATTATAAGTGAAATAATCTGTTTGTAAAAAATTGTTGGAAAAATTACTTGAGTCATGCACAAAGTAGATGTCCTAACCGACTTGCCAAAATTATAGTTTGTTAACAAGACATTTATGGAGTGGTTGAAAAACAAGTTTTAATGACTCCAACCTAAGTGCATGTAAACTTCCGACTTCAACTGTATCTAACAAGTTTACAGAATCCATGCCATAAAATGTTGGGGAATATTCGTTTATACATTTTCAAACTATTCCATTTTAGTTTTACCTACAGTACACTAGTCTAATAAAGCATATGTAGACATATTTGAGTGGATCTGATCAGAGCTAACAGCAACCCACTATTATCATCCCCTGTCACAGACAGACAGCCAGCCTCTTCGGAACTCTGACTGCAGATGGAGCTTCCACAGTTCCACATCTACCTTCTAATTCCACACTTCCATTCTATCATTTTCTAGCAGGCAAAATGGAATTCTGTTTTTTCAGGGGGAATGTGTGTGGAGCTGCTGTTTCCTTTCAGACCCTTGTGTCTGTGCTGTGCTGTGCTGTGGGCTTCCAGTGTGTTTGTTCAGGCCTGCTGGGAGAGTCTGCTTTGCTTTTTCAAATCATGCCACAAAAGCCTTTATTCAACCTCACAACACTGCAATTAATTTCTATGCCCATGTCAGGAGCCTCTGGGAAATTTGACCTGTTATTGCCTTTCTGAGTGTGTATGTTCTTTCTGTCGCCACTTTTGAATACCAAACTAGCACAAAATGAGTCCCAGCCAGGCTCCAGTGCAATTCTGTTCCATGGCTGTGTGATGTGCCATTGCAAATGTAAATTTTGTGTATGAGCTGGTGATTTAATATGCTGAACTTCTCAAGTTATAGCTACCAAATTATAATAGCAATTGGTTTACAAACAATACCTATATGAGGACTGATGTTTTTATTACTTTCCCTGTATTTTTCAACTGGTGTGATCCACCAGAGCTGTCATTTTTCTGTTTGTTTAGGGTTGATATGCAGTGGTTCGTTTTTCCACAGAGGATCGTGACAATAATTTATTTAACCATAGATTTGCCAGATGTGACCACAGCACTGATGCATAACTGGGGAGGTTACCTCCCTAAGCCACATGTTTCAATCTGAGTCAGATAAACACTGATACTGTTACATGTTGATACCTCCTTACACCATAGCAACCACTCCTACAGATCTGGACTGATTAGCAATGCAAGCGGATGTGTGCTGTCTACTGCACATCAATGTGTGCAGGGGCTGTCTACACATCAAATATCGGATTTTATCTAGGATGTTTTCATACTGAGGTTATGTTCTGAGAGGCTCTAGGAGGTAGCCCTTTTCTGTAGTCAATGACCAAAAGCGCCCTCTTTGGCCTCATGGGTGGAATGTTATTAATATTTTTCACAATTTCATAATTAATAAAGATAATAAAATTAAATAAAGGACTAAAATCCAGTGTTCTATTTCAAACGGTTTTGTTATATTTCAGTCTTCTGTGATGTACAGTGCCTTGCAAATGTATTCATCCCCCTTGGCGTTTTTCGTATTTTGTTGCATTACAACCTGAATTTAAATTGATTTTAGTTTGAATGTCATGTAATGGACATACACAAAATAGTCCAAATTGGTGAAGTGGAATGAGAAAAATAACTTGTTTCAAACAATTCTAAAAAACAAATAACGGAAAAGTGGTGCGTGCATATGTATTCACCCCTTTGCTATGAAGTCCCTAAATAAGATCTGGTGCATCCAATTACCTTCAGAAGTCACATCATTAGTTAAATAGAGTCCACCTGTGTGCAATCTAAGTGTCACATGATCTGTCACATGATCTCAGTATATATACACCTGTTCTGAAAGGCCCCAGAGTCTGCAACACCACTAAGCAAGGGGCATCACCAAGAAAGCGGCACCATGAAGACCAAGGAGCTCTCCAAACAGGTCAGGGACAAAGTTGTGGAGAAATACAGATCAGGGTTGGGTTATAAAAAAAATATCAGAAACTTTGAACATTCCACGGAGCACCATTAAAGCCATTGTTAAAAAATTGAAAGAATATGGCACCACAACTGTCACGGTTTCGGCCGAGGCTGCCTCTCTCCCTTGTTCGGGCAGGTTTCGGCGTTCGTCGTCTCCGGAATTCTAGCTGCCACCGCTGTATGTTTCATGTTCGTTTGCTTTTGTCTGTTTGTTTCCACACCTGTTTCTGTTTTGGCGTAATTAGTGTCCTATAAGTTTCTCGTTGTGTTTGTCTAGTGTTGTGTGTAATTATTTCCGTCAGTATTGTGCTTTGCTCGGTTGAGCTTATTCTCCACTGCGCTGGAGCATTTTTGCACCTGTGTGTGCACAGTTACATTTTGTCGCACCTGTTTGTGCGCAATTTACCTTTCGCCTTCGTGCGTGTTTTTTCGCTTTCGGGCTAAGTTGTCCTGTTGCCTTAGTTTGGCCAGTAATACAGCCTTTGGAACATTCAGTCTGAGTCCTGCGTTTGATTCCTACATTACACCTACAACACGCCCTGACAGAATTACACACCGTGCTATGGAATCAGCAGGAGCCGAAGCAGCCCAGACGAGACTGGAGGCCCAGGTTCGGGACCAGCAAGATCAGCTCCTGCAGATGGGGACCGCCCTGCAGGAGGTGATTTCCACCATCCGAGGCTGGGGTCCGCCTCCACCGCCTCCCGCCCTGCCAGCACCATCGGCCAGCCCGCCCATTCCAGCGCCGGAACCTCGAGGAGTCCGACTATCTCTCCCGAGGGCCTACGACGGAGCCGCGGCTGGGTGTCAGGATTCCTACTCCAGGTGGAGCTATACCTGGCCACAGTGCACCCGGCACCTTCAGGGCATGAGAGCGTGTCCGCCCTGATCTCCTGCCTGGCCGGAAAGGCGTTGGAGTGGGCCAACGCGAGTGGAGGAAGATCGACGCCACGACGATTACTTACAACGAGTTCTCCCGCCGCTTCAGGGCGGTGTTTGACCATCCCCGGAGCGGCGGGGAGCGTCTGGTCTTCCTCCGGCAGGGGAGGAGAAGTGCCCAGGAATTCGCGCTCGAATTCCGTACGCTAGCGGCAGATGCAGGGTGGAATGATCGGGCCCTCATCGATCTGTACAGATGTAGCCTACGAGAGGACGTCCGTCGGGAGCTGGCTTGTAGGGACACCAGCCTCTCCTTCGACCAGCTGGTTGACATGTCCATCAGGCTGGATAACCTACTGGCTACCCGCGGGCGTCCTGCGGAGGGTCCGCCCATTTCACCCTCCAGCGCCTCCGAGCCGTGTCCTATGGAGCTCGGGGCGCTGGCGCTAGAGAGAGGAGGGGTCGGCAGGCTAGGGGGTCCATCCACTGCACCAACTGTGGTCGGGGAGGACACACCGCGGCTAGGTGCTGGGGATGGCCTCCTAGGGGAGATGACGACAGGTCCCGACTGGGGATTCCCTCCAGGTGAGTAGGCGCCCCACTCACCCAGAGCTCTCTGTTGCCCATTTTTGTATGCCTGTAAGTTTTCCACAGGTAGCACCTCATTCCCAGCATAAGGCGCTGGTAGATTCAGGCGCGGCTGGGAATTTTATTGATAAAAAGTTTTGTTTAGAGTTAGGGATTCCCCTCATTCCTGTTGATGTTCCTTTTCCCGTTCACGCCCTAGATAGTCGTCCGTTGGGTACGGGCTTAATCAGGGAGGTCACGGCGCCACTTAGGATGTGTGCGCAGGGGGATCATCAGGAGATGATTCAGCTGTTCCTGATTGACTCTCCTGCGTATCCGGTGGTGCTGGGCATGCCCTGGTTGAGTACCCATAACCCAGCTATTTCGTGGCAGGAGAGGGCTCTGATGGAGTGGTCTGCTCAGTGTGTGGGTAGATGTTTGGGCGTTTCCGTAGAGGGGCTACCTCGGTGGAGAGTCCAAACCAGGTGCCCGCATTGCACGTTCCACCTGAGTATGGGGATTTGGCTATTGCGTTTAGTAAGGCGAGGGCGACGCGGTTGCCACCCCATAGGCAGGGGATTGTGCGATAGACCTCCAGGCAGGAGCTGCGCTCCCACGGAGCCATGTGTATCCTCTGTCTCAGGAGGAGAAGAAAGCTATGGAGATTTACATAGACGAATCGCTGAGACAAGGATACATACGGCCTTCCACTTCCCCGCGTCCTCGAGTTTCTTTTTCGTGAAGAAAAAGGATGGTGGTTTGCGCCCGTGCATCGATTACCGTGGTCTCAATCAGATTACGGTGAAGTATAGTTATCCACTCCCCGCTGATTGCGACCATGACTGAGTCGTTGCATGGGGGCGCGTTTCTTCACGAAATTAGATCTCAGGAGCGCGTACAACTTGGTGCGCATCAGGGAGGGTGATGAATGGAAAACAGCCTTTAGTACCACCTCGGGCCATTACGAGTATCTGGTCATGCCATACGGGTTGATGAACGCTCCGTCAGTTTTCCAATCATTTGTGGATGAGATCTTCAGGGACATGCAGGGGCAGGGGTGGTGGTGTACATTGATGACATTCTCGTGTACTCACCTACCCGTGTCGAGCATGTGGCCCTGGTGCGCAGAGTGTTGAGGAGGCTGGTGGAGCACGACCTGTATGTGAAGGCAGAGAAGTGTCTGTTTTTCCAGGAGTCGGTCTCCTTTTGGGTTATCAGTTGTCTGCGTCAGGGGTGAAGATGGAGGTAGACCGGGTGTCGGCCGTGCGTAATTGGCAAACACCAACCACTGTGAAGGAGGTGCAGCAGTTTTTGGGGTTTGCAAATTACTACAGGAGGTTTATCCGGGGGTTTTGGACAGGTGGCAGCTCCCATCACGTCTCTGTTGAAGGGGGGTCCGGTGCGTCTGCAGTGGTCGGCCGAGGCGGACAGGGCTTTTGGGAGGCTGAAGGACCTGTTTACCTCGGCCCCGGTGCTGGCGCATCCGGATCCCTCTTTGCCGTTCCAGGTAGAGGTGGACGCGTCGGAGGCCGGTTTAGGAGCCGTGCTTTCCCAACGGTCTGGCGCGCCACCTAAACTCCGCCCCTGTGCTTTTATTCTAAGAAGCTCAGTCCGAGCGGAGCGGAACTATGACGTAGGGGACAGGGAGCTGTTAGCCGTGGTACAGGCTCTCAAGGTGTGGAGGCACTGGCTTGAGGGGGCTCAACACCCTTTCCTCATTTTGACGGACCACCGTAACCTGGAGTACATCCGGGCGGCGAGGAGGCTGAACCCTCGCCAGGCAAGATGGAGTATGTTCTTGACCAGGTTTACTTTTAAGATCACGTACATCCCTGGGTCACAGAATGGCAAGGCAGATGCGCTGTCTCGGCGGTATGACACGGAGGAGAGGTCCGTGGAGCCCACTCCCATACTGCCTGAGTCGTGTCTGGTGGCACCGGTAGTGTGGGAGGTCGATGCTGAACTCGAGCGGGCGTTACGCACCGACCCTAGTCCACCACAGTGCCCGGAGGGTCGGAAGTACGTTCCGCTCGAGGTTCGGGATCGATTGATCTATTGGGCTCACACGTCACCCTCCTCTGGACATCCGGGTATCGGCCGGACAGTGCACTGTCTTAGTGCCAAGTACTGGTGGCCCACGTTGGCAAGGGATGTGAGGGTTTATGTTTCCTCCTGCTCGGTGTGCGCCCAGTGTAAGGCGCCTAGACATCTACCTAGGGGGTAAGTTGCTACCCCTGCCCGTTCCACAACGACCATGGTCCCACCTCTCAGTGGACTTTATAACAGACCTTCCCCTCTCCCAAGGGAATACTACCATCCTGGTCGTTGTGGACCGGTTCTCTAAGGCCTGTCGTTTGCTCCCCATGCCGGGTCTTCCTACTGCCCTACAAACTGCCGAGGCACTGTTTACCCATGTGTTCCGGCACTCACGGGGTACCCGAGGACATTGTGGCTGATCGGGGTCCCCAATTCACCTCCAGAGTCTGGAGAGCGTTTATGGAGCGGTTGGGGGTCTCGGTGAGCCTCACCTCGGGTTACCACCCGGAGAGTAATGGGCAGGTGGAGCAGCGTAAACCAGGATGTGGGTAGGTTTCTCAGAACATACTGCCAGAACCGGCCGGAGGAGTGGTCAAGGTACGTTCCCTGGGCCGAGATGGCCCAGAATTCCCTACGCCATTCCTCCACTAACCTAACTCCATTTCAATGTGTGTTAGGTTACCAGCCGGTTCTGGCACCCTGGCAGCAGAGCCAGATCGAGGCTCCTGCGGTGGATGAGTGGGCGCGCGCTCGGAGGAGACTTGGAACGCTGCACACGTCCACCTGCAGCGGGCCCTCCGGCGTCAGAAGGCGAGCGCTGATCTCCACCGCAGTGAGGCACCGGTGTACGCACCTGGTGATCGAGTCTGGCTCTCTACCAGAAACCTGCCCCTCCGCCTGCCCTGTCGGAAACTGGGTCGGCGCGGTTTGTAGGGCCATTTAAAGTCCTGAGAAGGTTGAACGAGGTATGTTATAGATTACAGCTACCTGTGGAGTATAAGTGTATTAACCCCTCGTTCCATGTGTCCCTTCTCAGGCCGGTGGTAGCGGGCCCACTCCAAGAAGATGAGATCTTGGAGACTCCTCCGCCCCCGTTGGACATCGAGGGGGCACCGGCGTACTCCGTGAGATCCATCTTGGATTCGAGACGTCGGATGGGGGTCTCCCAGTATCTAGTGGAGTGGGAGGGGTACGGTCCGGAGGAGCGGTGCTGGGTGCCGAGGAGAGACGTTTTGGACCCGTCGCTCCTGACGGAATTCCATCGGGGGCATCCGACGCGCCCTGCTCCGCGTCCTCCTGGTCGTCCCCGAGGCCGGAGTCGGCGCACGTCTGGAGCCGCGCTCAAGGGGGGTACTGTCACGGTTTCGGCCGAGGCTGCCTCTCTCCCTTGTTCGAACAGGTTTCGGCGTTCGTCGTCTCCGGAATTCTAGCTGCCACCGCTGTATGTTTCATGTTCGTTTGCTTTTGTCTGTTTGTTTCCACACCTGTTTCTGTTTTGGCGTAATTAGTGTCCTATAAGTTTCTCGTTGTGTTTGTCTAGTGTTGGGTGTAATTATTTCCGTCAGTATTGTGCTTTGCTCGGTTGAGCTTATTCTCCACTGCGCTGGAGCATTTTCGCACCTGTGTGTGCACAGTTACATTTTGTCGCACCTGTTTGTGCGCAATTTACCTTTCGCCTTCGTGCGTGTTTTTTCGCTTTCGGGCTAAGTTGTCCTGTTGCCTTAGTTTGGCCAGTAATACAGCCTTTGGAACATTCAGTCTGAGTCCTGCGTTTGATTCCTACATTACACCTACAACACGCCCTGACAACAACAAACCTGCCAAGAGAGGGCCGCCCACCAAAACTCACAGACCAGGCAAGGAAGGCAATAATCAGAGGCAACAAAGAGACCAAAGATAACCCTGAAGGAGCTGCAAAGCTCCACAGCGGAGATTGGAGTATCTGTCCGTAGGATCACTTTAAGCCGTACACAGAGCTGGGCTTTACGGAAGAGTAGCCAGAAAAAAGCTATTGCTTAATAAAAAAAATAAGCAAACACGTTTGGTGTTCGCCAAAAGGCATGTGGGAGACTCCCCAAACATATGGAAGAAGGTACTCTGGTCAGATGAGACTAAAATTGAGCTTTTTGGCCATCAAGGAAAGCGCTATGTCTGGTGCAAACCCAACACCTCTCATCACTCTGAGAACACCATCCCCACAGTGAAGCATGGTGGTGGCAGCATCATGCAGTGGGGATGTTTTTCATCAGGCAGGGACTCGGAAACTGGTCAGAATTGAAGGAATGATGGATGGTGCTAAATACAGGGAAATTCTTGAGGGAAACCTGTTTCAGTCTTCCAGAGATTTGAGACTGGGACGGAGGTTCACCTTCCAGCAGGACAATGACCCTAAGCATACTGCTAAAGCAACACTCGAGTGGTTTAAGGGGAAACCTTTAAACATCTTGGAATGGCCTAGTTAAAGCCCAGACCTCAATCCAATTGAGAATCTGTAGTATGACTTAAAGATTGCTGTCCACCAGCGGAACCCATCCAACTTGAAGGAGCTGGAGCAGTTTTGCCTTGAAGAATGGGCAATAATCCCGGTGGCTAGATGTGCCAAGTTTGTAGAGACAAACCCCAAGAGACTTGCAGCTGTAATTGCTGCAAAAGGTGGCTCTACAAAGTATTGACTTTGGTGGGGTGAATAGTTATGCACGCTCAAGTTTTCAGTTTGTTTGTCTTATTTCTTGTTTGTTTCACAATAAAACATATTTTGCATCTTCAAAGTGGTAGGCATGTTGTGTAAATCAAATGATACAAACCCCCCAAAAATCCATTTTAATTCCAGGTTGTAAGGCAACAAAATAGGAAAAATACCAAGGGGGGTGAATAATTTGCAAAGTTACTGTATATAAAGTGTCATATTGGGATGCAATCTCAAAATGTAATACATTTCAACTCTATATCTGACATGGTACAGGTGTCTTTTTTTTAAAAAGCCCATAACCATGTGTGTGAGGTGTTTACTTTTGTTTCAAAGTAGATTTATTGAAGACTACCAAAAACAATGTGTGACCCTGATTTAGCCCACTGCAGTAAAAGGTTAATGTAAGATGTAATAATCATAAGAAAAATCATAATACCCTTGCACACAGTCAATGAGTTTGAGAGTGTTTTTTTCCCCCCAGCCTTTTGCTTCTGCGTATCAAACAGTGGCAGGGTGAGGCTGTTAAAATTACAGACTGTGCATTTAAATTCAGCAGTATGTTTTTGTCATACGAGACGGACAGGTCCTCTACCACATCAGAACCACAGCATGGTCCAGCGCTGACTGGGAGAAACCTAAACAAGACAGAGGGTAAAAATATGACTCCGTTTCCCCCCAATCACCGCCAGACGAGAGGTATGTTTCGTGTGTGTGTTAATCTTCCAAACATCTGTTCTTATCTCAGAGTTTGTGTACACTATGGTATGTACACACAGGTCAAGACAACTGCCAAATAGGATTAATCACTTGGAAATATGAATTACAATTTTTTCTAACCGCATGCTCATTATTTACCTTAATGTCTTTCCTTCCTTCCTTCCTTCCTTCCTTCCTTCCTTCCTTCCTTCCTTCCTTCCTTCCTTCCTTCCTTCCTTCCTTCCTTCCTTCCTTCCTTCCTTCCTTCCTTCCTTCCTTCCTTCCTTCCTTCCTTCCTTCCTTCCTTCCTTCCTTCTTTCTTTCTTTCTTTCTTTCTTTCCTTCTCTCCTTCCTTCCTTCCTTCCTTCCTGCCAACCTTCCTTCCTTCCTACCAACCTAACTTACTAGATGACTCTATTTGGACAAACATATCATATGCATTTCAGAAGTAGGCCATCATGGGTCAAATTGCTAAACCACAAAACTAGTCAGCCTACAGAGGGCCAAAAACACAATTGGACAAGTCATCTTTCAAACCCTCAATCAACCTCATTAACTCCATACTTGTCTTCAATACCGTAGTTATCAACAACAGTTTAATAGTTATTTCAACACATGATATCATAGAATAAAGTGTAACCCCACATTATGTTTTGCTCTTTCCCTCGTTTCTTTTTAACTAGGTGTTTTAAATGGCTCATAAAATGCTTTTCATGCAAAAGTTAAGGGTGCAGAAGTCGGCAGAACCCAATTAGGCCGAACCATGAAAGAGCGTGCTGTTAGCCTGCAGCTGAATAACGTCCATTATTACAAGACGAAGAAAAAGGGGGAAGGACATGGGAATTAGCCATTTGAAGTGACGAAGTGGCCCGGCGGCTATTTGCCCGAGCCGATTTTCATGGGGCATTAAGAACCGGCATTAATTGAGTGCAGATTCCTGAAAAGTAGTTTCCATCAATTAATATGGATTTAAACGGTCCCCACAAATGTGGCATTTAGGCTCCAGTAATTAGCATGAAAGTGATGTTTAATACGAGTGACAGATACAGGGGTAGCTGATTTGTAATGTTGAGAAAAATGTAACTACCTTTATTCATTCTCATGCCATTATGAAGAAGGTGAATAGACTATTGTTAGAACTGTCCTATTCTGTGACATTCTTAAAATTAACGACCAAGAATAACCTTTTTATTAAATCTTTTGGATTGACTAAAGCATTGTTGGAGTAACTATTGAGAGTAAATCCAATGTGTTAGTGTATTTTAGAGATACATAGCATGGATCGGCAGAACTGATGATCTGTTTACATATTCTGTGACTGTGCCGTGGGATGTCAATGTCTGCTTTGGCTATTGATTTCCTCTCTGAATAGCTAATACATCTTGTGACCTTGGTAACATATGAAAATGAGTTGAGTCAGTGAGATATAAGAGAGGGGTGAATGATGCATTAACAACTAATCAAAACAAACAGAGGGAAACACGCAGCTTGGGTAAATAAACAAAATGTTGCGGATTGGCAATGAGGTTGTGACCTGTTTGTCCTTTAGTGATGGGATGAGAGGGTGCCATTTTAGATACATTACTTTGTCTGGTGAAGATGGGGATTTGGGTAATGGAGAACCTGGCAGCACAGTCAAAAAATAAACACACCAACCACATCATGCAACCCGCTGATGAACACACATATGTTTTTTAATAGTCAATATACTGTACAAAGGTGATGCTTGCAGACCAAGACTTTTAGAAAAAAAGGTGCTATCTAGAACCTAAAAGGGTTATTTGGCTGTCCTATAGGAGAACCCTTTGAAGATCAACGTTTGGTTCAAGGTAGAACCCTTTTGGGTTCCATGTAGAACCATTTCCACAGAGGGTTCTAAATGGAACCCAAAAGGGATCTATCTGAAAACAAAAAGGATTTTAGCTGGAAACAAAAAGGGTTCTCCTATGGGGACAGCCGAAGAACCCTTTTGGGACCCTTTTTCTAAGGGTGTGAGTCATCAAAAGAGATCCAAAAAGGGTCTTTGTACATACAGTGGGGAGAACAAGTATTTGATACACTGCCGATTTTGCAAGTTTTCCTACTTACAAAGCATGTAGAGGTCTGTAATTTTTATCATAGGTACACTTCCACTGTGAGAGACGGAATCTAAAACAAAAATCCAGAAAATCACATTGTATGATTTTTAAGTAATTAATTTGCATTTTATTGCATGACATAAGTATTTGATCACCTACCAACCAGTAAGAATTCCTGCTCTCACAGACCTGTTAGTTTTTCTTAAAGAAGCCCTCCTATATTCTCCACTCATTACCTGTATTAACTGCACCTGTTTGATATATATACAGATATTGATATAAGAGGTCAGATATTTCTTAATTTCATTCATTTTTTTGGGGGGGGGGGTTATGTGTATAGTTTTGTATACAGCACTGTTACATTTTAGCATATGCTCTCATCCAGAGCAATTTACAGGCACAATTAGGGTTAAGTGCCTTGCTCAAGGGCACATCAACAGATTCTTCACATAGTCAGCTCAGGGATTCGAACTAGCAAACGTTATGTTAATGCCCCCACGTTCTCAACCGCTAGGCAACCTGCTGCCCTGTTGGAGCTGGAAACATAAGCATTTCGCTGCACCTGCTATAACATCTGCTAAACAGGTGTACGTGACCGATACAATTTCATTAGATTAGATTTGATGCTCTTACACAGTATCTGCTGATGTGCACGGGTTCACTGGGTTCACTGTACGCAGTTCACAGCGAGGTACCCAGGAAACCAAAACAGCGGAAAAGTTGAGCCTTGCGCTTCAACGCTCTTAGTTGTTGAGGAAATTGACTCACCGAGTCTACCTTTTCTTTCCCTTTTCATCATCTCAGACCGTTCTGGCAAGTCCATTCTGTCAGTCCATTCTGTCAGCTCAGGTCAAAGGGAGTACTGATTTACTGCCTTTTCCTAATCACTTAGGTTACACTTCCCTCGGGGCTGTGTTTTTACCCATGATTCATAGCTTCTCAGGAAAATGTCCTAGTCGGCTCTAATTAAGCATAAGGTCAGTCACTAATCATCACCTCTCAGCAGTGTGTGTGTGTGTGTGTGTGTGTGTGTGTGCGTGCATTAGTGCGTGTGTGCGTGCATTAGTGCGTGTGCATGCATGTGTGTGTGTATGTGCGTGCGTGAGTGCGTGTGCATGCGTGTGTGTGTGCGTGCATTAGTGCGTGCATGAGTGTGTGCATGTGTGTGTGTGTGAACAACTGGCCCTGGCTGACACCAACACAGAGTTCCACATCTCCCATAAACAGGGAAAAAAATCATAAATTATCTCCTCAAACCCGACATTAAATACTTGTCCAGACATGCATCATTCTAACACAGTTATGAAAGCTAACGATGTGACTTGGAGCATACTTTTCTAAGTATGTGAACAAATTAGCTCATTTGGTAGAGCATGGCGCTTGCAACGCCAGGGTTTTGGTTTCGATTCCCACGGGGGACACGTATGAAATGTATGCACTCACTACTGTAAGTCGCTCTGGATAAGAGCTTCTGCTAAATGATTAAAATGTAAATATATTTACTAATTTGTGAAGAATGCATGAAACCCTTATAAAGTGGGATAGAATATCATAGTGTTAGTGTTAAGAGACAACGGTACTCTTGAAAGATCGATTCCTAACCACTCTTAACCCTCCTCTCCTTCGCACTTAACACACACCCACACACACGTCGGCATGCATATTACATTGGTTTCTCCAAACCAACTCATTTCCACTGACGTTTATGTGCTATAAGTACCAGCGCAGCGGTCCCATGGGCCATGATTTAGCTGCTGTCTGCACTAGTTGCTAGCCCCCTCCCTCCTCATCCTTCTCCAGTCCTCTAGCCCCCCACCAATATTAATATAATCCTTCACACACACGCACTCACACAGCACATGCACAGCACACACACACACACACACACACACACACACACACACACACACACACACACACACACACACACACACACACACACACACACACACACACACACACACACAGTCAGTCACCTCTAATGAGCGACCACGGTCAGATCAGGAGTGTGTAAACATTAACTGTGAGAGAGGGGGCATTGTTCTGAGCGAGTGACCCTGTACCTTAGTCCTGACACAGAGAGATGTGTTCAACCTGTGACAGGTCTCTCTGCTCCAAAGCCATATCCCTCTACACCACGACCACCACTGTCACCCAGACCTTACAGACCTCACATAACCCCCATGTCAAAGGACCAAGCCTGCCCAGATGCATTAAGATGGGGAACAATGACCACAAATAGATAGAAGATAAAATGCTACCAATGAATCGGATACCTTCATCTTGTGTTTCAGTGTTTCCAGCTCAAGACTGGGTCAGTTGTTCCCTCCCTCTCCCCATTTTCTGTTTTACAACTTTTGGAACTAACACAGCATAACACATGTGTTCGGTATTTACAACACACGCTGTGTTTTGATATTGCATTTCTTAACTTGTAAAACAAAGAAATGTCTACCCGATTTCTCCATTGACGTCAAGCATAGTTGCATTTCTTTTTGGAACGGAATGGAATGGGATCATAGTTTATGATCCTCCACCAGACATACTGAAATATCAATTTCAGTCGATATCAGAGAGCTTGGCAGTCATTTCAGTCCAATGATGAAGCCCTATACAGTGGTGTAAAGTACTTAAGTAAAATTACTTTAAAGTACTACTTAAGTAGTTTTCTTTGGTAGCTGTATTTTACTTGCTATTTATATTTCGGACTACTTTTACTATTACTTCACTAAAGAAAACATTCCTAAAGAAAATAATGTACTTTTTACTCCATACATTTTCTCCAACACTCAAAAGTACTCGTTACATTTTGAATTCTTAGCAGGACAGGAAAATAATCAAATTCATACACTTATCAAGAGAACATCCCTGGTCATCCCTACTGCCTCTGATCTCGCAGACTCACTAAACACACATACTTCATTTGTAAATTATGTCTGAGTGTTGGAGTATAACCCTGGCTATCTAATTTCTATACATTTTTTATTAAATGGTGACGTCTGGTTTGCTTAATATAAGGAATTTGAAATGATTTATTCTTTTACTTTTGATACTTAAGTATATTTTAGCAATTACATTTACTTTTGATACTTAAGTATATGTAAAAATCAAATACTTTTAGACTTTTACACAAGTAGTATTTTACTGCGTGACTTTCACTTTTACTTGAGTCATTTTCTATTAAGGTATCTTTACTTTTACTCAAGTATGACAATTGGGTACATTTTCCACTACAGGCCCCATATCATGTCAACCAATGTACGACCCGTCCTGAGTGATTTATGCCAGCAAAGGGGGCAACTTTAACAGGCTACCAGAGACAGTCAGTCAGACAGACCGCTGAGCAGCCAGCCAACCATGCAGGTCGTCCTCTCGTCCTGAGTGTGTGTTCCTGTAGGGATGCATGGTGCTGGATGGAGTATTAATTGTGCCAGACTCTTCAGACAGACCCTTGCAATTCTCCTGTGCCCAATGTGGCAGAAACAAATGGTCGTAATAGCTTAGCCTCCGACTCCAACTCCGACCACATTGTTATGAACTTGCAGATGGACACTGATGTCTTCCAGGACAAATGGCTCTCTGGGGTTAAGATACCAGCCAGTTGGTACTTGTTGGTATAAGAGACCAGTAGTATTCAGTCAGTAGCAGACCTGTCAATTCCTATCAACCTCAGAGGTACAAAAGAAGTCCAGACACAGTGATTGCCTCCTTGGGTGTCTCATGATCCAGACAGTTTCTTGGCAGCTGCTACTGTCAGACTGTTGAATGTAGCCATAAGTGTATGCAGCCAGCGCCCGTAGTCAAAGGCATCTCAGAGTAGGAGGTTCTGATCTAGGTTTAGGTCCCCCCTGACCATATAATCATATTCATTATGATCTAAAATACCATTCTTACACTGACACTCTTTGTCAATATGGTCCAGGTCTTCCCTAAAGGATGGACTTGGCAATGTCTTGGCAGCCATTGTTGGAAAGTTAGATGTACTCTTTTGTATGCAGCGAGATCTCCTCTCTAGCTTAAAGGATGATGCAGCCAGATCTCCTCTCTAGCTTAAAGGATGATGCAGCCAGATCTCCTCTCTAGCTTAAATGATGATGCAGCCAGATCTCCTCTCTAGCTTAAAGGATAATGCAGCCAGATCTCCTCTCTAGCTTAAAGGATGATGCAGCCAGATCTCCTCTCTAGCTTAAAGGATGATGCAGCCAGATCTCCTCTCTAGCGTAAAGGATGATGCAGCCAGATCTCCTCTCTAGCTTAAAGGATGATGCAGCCAGATCTCCTCTCTAGCTTAAAGGATGATGCAGCCAGATCTCCTCTCTAGCTTAAAGGATGATGCAGCCAGATCTCCTCTCTAGCTTAAAGGATGATGCAGCTAGATCTCATCTCTAGCTGAAAGGATGATGCAGCCAGATCTCCTCTCTAGCTTAAAGGATGATGCAGCCAGATCTCCTCTCTAGCTGAAAGGATGATGCAGCCAGATCTCCTCTCTAGCGTAAAGGATGATGCAGCCAGATCTCCTCTCTAGCTTAAAGGATGATGCAGCCAGATCTCCTCTCTAGCTTAAAGGATGATGCATCCAGATATCCTCGCTAACTAAAGAATGGTCTGATTTATTCCACTCTCTCAAACCTGATAAAAAAGTAAAATACGCTGCAGCGATTTCCAGGTGATCATATTTCATGCTTCTCAGTATCGGCGACTTTAATTCCTAGAATTGATTTCTCTGGGAGTCTTGTCAGTTTTCATTCATATTTCAATTTGCAAGCAAGTCATCGCACCCTCAGCCCTTTGCAGCGCCATATAAAATGCTATGTTTTCTTGGCTTGGTGCTCACATCATGTGACTCAGGCAGCCAAATCCACCTTGTGATATATTGATGCAGTACAGAATTGTGACAACTTAGCGATAGTGTCTTGGAAGCCACCTTAATTGTTTTCTTTCTCATAATTGGATCCTGGTTGGTTTCATGCATGAATCTCTAAGTCAGTTTGAAGGCTTTTTCCTTTGCTCGTTGTCACACTTCCTTGCTGTGTCAAAGCCAGGCCTGGTAATAGTAATTGTCTTGTTGTATTAATTACATGGAAGCAGCTAAACATGAGGAATACATTTAAATAGCACCTCCTGTCAACTCTCTCTCTCTCTCTCTCTCTCTCTCTCTCTCTCTCTCTCTCTCTCTCTCTCTCTCTCTCTCTCTCTCTCTCTCTCTCTCTCTCTCTCTCTCTCTCTCTCTCTCTGATCTGTCCTGATCTGGACTCGATTCTGGCCACCTGTCAGACCTGGGCAGGTCCAGAGAACTGCAGTCAGGATGGTCAAGACGTGTGCCCTCCACAGGACACCATCCCGCTTCCCGCTCTCATCCCCTCCTCCTCCCAGCCATCACTCCCCAGCTGCTCCTTCAGCTGTGTCCACTGGCCCCTGTCCCACTCCTCAGAGCATGTCCTGTTTATCTAACACACGTCTCCCCCGTCTCCAAAGTCCTCCGGCTAGTCGTCACAGCTTTTTCATAGAAATATGTGTTATTGTGGAGATTGTGTTGACCAGAGAACACATTTGTCATTGGCTTTTCACTTCACCTTTCCACTTCTATTTTTGTTGGACATTCAATGATCTGCTTGGGAGACTTGGGTAAGAAATTAAAGCATGTCAATGTATCCATTTGTATAGATTAGCAGATTGGAAAAATATTATATAATAATATAATATAAACTGGTTAGTTACGGAATCTACTGTCCATATGAAAGAGCATTGTACCCATTAAAAGGTGCATCATACTCTACGTAGGCTTACAGCTGAGGTAAGAGAGACGCACACCTGTGGTCTGAACAATGGTGGACTGAGAGAAGGCTCAAGTTTTCTCCCCTAACAGCACCACAAGGAAAAGGAGATTGTCTGCTTCCTCTGTATAAACCTAATCAGTGTAGTCTGGATGGAACACAGCTTCTCCTCTTGCTGCTCCTTAGAAAGGTGATCTGGGCCATGAGTGAACTGACTGGAATCTCTGTGAATTCAACCCCCAAGCAAATAAACACAAGGTAAAAAAATAAAATAATTTTAAAAAATTAAGAAAGTATATATATACAGTATCTCACAAAAGTGAGTACACCCCTCACATTTTTGTGAATATTTGAGTATATCTTTTCATGTGACAACACTGAAGAAATGACACTTTGCTACAATGTAAAGTCGTGAGTGTACAGCTTGTATAATTTGCTGTCCCCTCAAAATAACACAATACACAGCCATTAATGTCTAAACCGCTGGCAACAAAAGTGAGTACACCCCTAAGTGAAAATGTCCAAATTGGGCCCAAAGTGTCAATATTTTGTGTGGCCACCATCATTTTCCAGCACTGCCTTAACCCGCTTGGGCATGGAGTTCACCAGAACTTCACAGGTTGCCACTGGAGTCCTCTTCCACTCCTCCATGACGACATCACAGAGCTGGTGGATGTTAGAGACCTTGCACTCCTCCACCTTCCATTTGAGGATGCCCCACAGATGCGCAATAGGGTTTAGGTCTGGAGACATGCTTGGCCAGTCCATCACCTTTACCCTCAGCTTCTTTAGCAAGGCAGTGGTCGTCTTGGAGGTGTGTTTGGGGTCGTTATCATGTTGGAATATTGCCCTGCGGCCCAGTCTCCGAAGGGAGGGGATCATGCTCTGCTTCAGTATGTCACAGTACATGTTGGCATTCATGGTTCCCTCAATGAACTGTAGCTCCCCAGTGCCGGCAGCACTCATGCAGCCCCAGACCATGACACTCCCACCACCATGCTTTGACTGTAGGCAAGACACACTTGTCTTTGTACTCCTCACCTGGTTGCCGCCATACACGCTTGACACCATCTGAACCAAATAAGTTTATCTTGGTCTCATCAGACCACAGGACATGGTTCCAGTAATCCATGTCTTTAGTCTGCTTGTCTTCAGCAAACTGTTTGCGGGCTATCTTGTGCATCATCTTTAGAAGAGGCTTCCTTCTGGGACGACAGCCATGCAGACCAATTTGATGCAGTGTGCGGCGTATGGTCTGAGCACTGACAGGCTGACCCCCCACCCCTTCAACCTCTGCAGCAATGCTGGCAGCAATCATACGTCTATTTCCCAAAGACAACCTCTGGATATGACGCTGAGCACGTGCACTCAACTTCTTTGGTCGACCATGGCGAGGCCTGTTCTGAGTGTTAAACCGCTGTATGGTCTTGGCCACCGTGCTGCAGCTCAGTTTCAGGGTCTTGGCAATCTTCTTATAGCCCAGGCCCAGGCCATCTTTATGTAGAGCAACAATTCTTTTTTTCAGATCCTCAGAGAGTTCTTTGCCATGAGGTGCCATGTTGAACTTCCAGTGACCAGTATGAGGGAGTGTGAGAGCGATGACACCAAATTTAACATACCTGCTCCCCATTCACACCTGAGACCTTGTAACACTAACGAGTCACATGACACCGGGGAGGGAAAATGGCTAATTGGGCCCAATTTGGACAAAAATCACTTTTGTTGCCAGCGGTTTAGACATTAATGGCTGTGTGTTGAGTTATTTTGAGGGGAAAGCAAATTTACACTGTTATACAAGCTGTACACTCACTACTTTACATTGTAGCAAAGTGTCATTTCTTCAGTGTTGTCACATGAAAAGATATACTCAAATATTTACACAAATGTGAGGGGTGTACTCACTTTTGTGAGATACTGTATATATACAGGCTATGTCTCAGCTGCTGCATGCTTATCTTTATTAAAACAACGTTCCCATGCTTTAGTAGCCGAGGCCTTTCTGGTCTGCCCGGTGTTGTTCTGCTTAAAGCTACAATCTGTGATTCTTTTTCACAGATTGTCAGCCCTGTCACTTGTTTTGGTATAGAGAGTGATGCCGTTAAGACAGTCGTGCTAAACTCATGAGGCATTTCTAAGTTATATTCTTTTGAGAATCAATGGGTAAATATGTAAATGGAAATGACCATCGAATAGATTCTCAGATCTTAGACTGTACCTTTAAGCTTGAATTTCTGAATTGCAGTAGAGAAAAGCAGCCAAATGTAACATGTCATAAATTACATACTTACATTCTTCAGCTTGCTTTGATTAGGCGGGCCTGGGCTAATATGTTCCATTTGTGTGTGTGTGTACACAGCCTCATATAGCCCAGTCTGTTTAGTAAAGGATTTTCAATCAGATCCCCTTTGTGACTAATGATGAAGGATAAAGAAATTAGAACTTATGAAAACAGCTACAAATCCATAACATTAATCTAATATAGATCTGGAAGGCAGTGCAATCTGCATGTTACCTGAGACACATTTCTTAATTAAGGAATTCTTTAATTTATATTTGCTTGGCGCACTGAGTGAGAGAGTGAAACGAGGGAACAGTCAGCTGCTTTCGGAACGATAGAAGACATTTCATATTCAGGAGAAGAGAAGAAGAAAAGAGGGGAAGAGAGGAGAGGAAGAGAGGAGAGGAAGAGAGGAGAGGAAGAGAGGATAGGAAGAGAGGAGAGGAAGAGAGGAGAGGAAGAGAGGATAGGAAGAGAGGAGAGGAAGAGAGGAGAGGAAGAGAGGATAGGAAGAGGAGAGGAAGAGAGGAGAGGAAGAGAGGAGAGGAAGAGAGGAGAGGAAGAGAGGAGAGGAAGAGAGGAGAGGAAGAGAAGAGAGGAGAGGAAGAGAGGAGAGGAAGATAGGAAGAGGAGAGGAAGAGAGGAGAGGAAGAGAGGATAGGAAAAGAGGGGAGGAAGAGAGGAGAGAAAGAGGGGAGAGGAGGAGAGGAAGAGAGGAGAGATGGAGAGGAGAGGAAGAGATGATAGGAAGAGAGTATAGGAAGAGAGGAGAGGAAGAGAGGAGAGGAAGAGAGGAGAGGAAGAGAGGATAGGAAAAAGGGAGAGTAGGAGAGGATAGGAAGAGAGGAGAGGAAGAGAGGAGATAAAGAGGGGAGAGATGGACAGGAGAGGAAGAGAGGAGAGATGGAGAGGAGAGGAAGAGATGATAGGAAGAGAGGAGAGGAAGAGAGGATAGGAAGAGAGGAGAGGAAGAGAGGGGAGGAAGAAAGGAGAGTAGGAGAGGATAGGAAGAGAGGAGAGGAAGAGAGGAGAGGAAGAGAGGAGAGGACAAGAGGAAAGGAAGAGAGGAGAGGAAGAGAGGAGAGGAAGAAAGGAAGAGGAGAGGAAGAGAGGATAGGAAGAGAGGAGAGGAAGAGAGGGAAGGAAGAGAGGATAGAAAGAGAGGAAGAGAGGATAGGATAGGAAGTGAGGAGAGGAAGAGAGGATAGGAGGAGAGGAGAGGAGGAGAGGATAGGAAAAGAGGAGAGGAAGAGAGGATAGGAAGAGAGGAGAGGAAGAGAGGATAGGAATATAGGGAAGGACGAGAGGATAGGAAGAGAGGAGAGGAAGAGAGAATCGGAAGAAAGGAGAGGAAGAGAGGATAGGAAGAGAGGAGAGGAAGAGATGATATGAAGAGAAGAGAGGAAGAGAAGAGAGGAAGAGAGGATATGAAGAGAGGAGAGGAAGAGAGGAGAGGAAGAGAGGAGAGGAAGAGAGGAGAGGAAGAGAGGAGAGGAAGAGCGGAGAGGAAGAGAGGAGAGAAAGAGAGGAGAGAAAGAGAGGAGAGGAAGAGAGGAGAGGAAGGGAGGGAAGGAAGAGAGGAGAGGAAGAGAGGGAAGGAAGAGAGGATAGGAAGAGAGGAGAGGAAGAGAGGAGAGGAAGAGAGGAAGGAAGAGAGGATAGGAAGAGAGGAGAGGAAGAGAGGAGAGGAAGATAGGATAGGAGGAGAGGAGAGGAGAGGAGAGGAGAGGAGAGGAGAGGAGAGGAGAGGAGAGGAGAGGAGAGGAGAGGAGGGGAGAGGAGAGGAGAGGAGAAGAGAGGAGAGGAGAGGAAGAGATGATAGGAAGAGTGGATAGGAAGAGAGGATAGGAAGTGAGGAGAGGAAGAGAGGAGAGGAAGGAGATAGGAGGAGAGGAGAGGAAGAGAGGAGAGGAAGAGCAGAGAGGAAGAGAGGAGAGAAAGAGAGGAGAGAAAGAGAGGAGAGGAAGAGAGGAGAGGAAGGGAGGGAAGGAAGAGAGGAGAGGAAAGAGGAAGGAAGAGAGGATAGGAAGAGAGGAGAGAGAGAGGAAGGAAGAGAGGATAGGAAGAGAGGAGAGGAAGAGAGGAGAGGAAGAGAGGATAGGAGGAGAGAGAGGAAAGAGAGGAAGGAGAGGAGAGAGGAGAGAGGAGAGGAGAGGAGAGGAAGAGAGGAGAGGAGATGAAGAGAGGATAGGAAGTGAGGAAGGAAGAGAGGAGAGGAAGAGAGGATGGAGAGAGAGGGAACGTAGGAAGAGAGGAGAGGAGAGGAAGACAGGATAGAATGAGTGGATAAGAAGAGAGGATAGGAAGAGAGGAGAGGAAGAGAGGAGAGGAAGAGAGGATAGGAAGAGAGGAGAGGAATAGAGGAGAGGAAGAGCGGAGAGGAAGAGCGGAGAGGAAGAGAGGATATGAAGAGAGGATATGAAGAGAGGAGAGGAAAAGAGGATAGGAAGAGAGGAGAGGAAGAGATGATATGAAGAGAGGATAGTAAGAGAGGGTAGGAAGAGAGGAGAGGAAGAGCCGAGAGGAAGATATGATAGGAAGAGAGGAGAGGAAGAGTGGAGAGGAAGAGAGGAGAGGAAGAGCGGAGACGATGAGAGGAGAAGAAGAGCGGAGAGGAAGAGAGGATAGGAAGAGAGGAGAGGAAGAGATGATATGAAGAGAAGAGAGGAAGAGAAGAGAGGAAGAGAGGATATGAAGAGAGGAGAGGAAGAGAGGAGAGGAAGAGAGGAGAGGAAGAGAGGAGAGGAAGAGAGGAGAGAAGAGCGGAGAGGAAGAGAGGAGAGAAAGAGAGGAGAGGAAGAGAGGAGAGGAAGAGAGAGAGGAAGGAGGGAAGGAAGAGAGGAGAGGAAGAGAGGAAAGGAAGAGAGGATAGGAAGAGAGGAGAGGAAGAGAGGAGAGGAAGAGAGGAAGGAAGAGAGGATAGGAAGAGAGGAGAGGAAGAGAGGAGAGGAAGATAGGATAGGAGGAGAGGAGAGGAGAGGAGAGGAGAGGAGAGGAGAGGAGAGGAGAGGAGAGGGAGAGGAGAGGAGAGGAGAGGAGAGGAGAGAGGAGAGGAGAGGAGAGGAGAGGAGAAGAGAGGAGAGGAGAGGAAGAGATGATAGGAAGAGTGGATAGGAAGAGAGGATAGGAAGTGAGGAGAGGAAGAGAGGAGAGGAAGAGAGGATAGGAGGAGAGGAGAGGAAGAGAGGAGAGGAAGAGCAGAGAGGAAGAGAGGAGAGAAAGAGAGGAGAGAAAGAGAGGAGAGGAAGAGAGGAGAGGAAGGGAGGGAAGGAAGAGAGGAGAGGAAGAGAGGGAAGGAAGAGAGGATAGGAAGAGAGGAGAGGAAGAGAGGAAGGAAGAGAGGATAGGAAGAGAGGAGAGGAAGAGAGGAGAGGAAGAGAGGATAGGAGGAGAGGAGAGGAGAGGAGAGGAGAGGAGAGCAGAGGAGAGGAGAGGAGAGGAGAGGAGAGGAGAGGAGAGGAGAGGAGAGGAGAGGAGAGAGAGGAAGAGAGGAGAGGAGAGGAGATGAAGAGAGGATAGGAAGTGAGGAAGGAAGAGAGGAGAGGAAGAGAGGATAGGAGGAGAGGAGAGGAGGAGACGATAGGAAGAGAGGAGAGGAGAGGAAGACAGGATAGAATGAGTGGATAAGAAGAGAGGATAGGAAGAGAGGAGAGGAAGAGAGGAGAGGAAGAGAGGATAGGAAGAGAGGAGAGGAATAGAGGAGAGGAAGAGCGGAGAGGAAGAGCGGAGAGGAAGAGAGGATATGAAGAGAGGATATGAAGAGAGGAGAGGAAAAGAGGATAGGAAGAGAGGAGAGGAAGAGATGATATGAAGAGAGGATAGTAAGAGAGGGTAGGAAGAGAGGAGAGAAGAGCTAGAGGAAGATATGATAGGAAGAGAGGAGAGGAAGAGTGGAGAGGAAGAGAGGAGAGGAAGAGCGGAGACGATGAGAGGAGAAGAAGAGCGGAGAGGAAGAGAGGAGAGGAAGAGAGGATAGGAAGCGAGGAGAGGAAAAAAGGGAAGGAAAAGAGGAGAGGAAGAGGGGAGAGGAAGAGAGGATAGGAAGAGAGGAGAGGAAGAGAAGATAGGAAGAGAGGAGAGGAAGAGGAGGAAGGAAGAGAGGATAGGAAGAGAGGAGAGGAAGAGAGGAGAGGAAAAGAGGGAAGGAAGAGAGGATAGGAAGAGAGGATAGGAAGTTAGGAGAGGAAGAGAGGAGAGGAAGAGAGGATAGGAGGAGAGGAGAGGAAGAGAGGAGAGGAAGAGCAGAGAGGAAGAGAGGAGAGAAAGAGAGGAGAGAAAGAGAGGAGAGGAAGAGAGGAGAGGAAGGGAGGGAAGGAAGAGAGGAGAGGAAGAGAGGAAAGGAAGAGAGGATAGGAAGAGAGGAGAGGAAGAGAGGATAGGAAGAGAGGAGAGGAAGAGAGAATCGGAAGAGAGGAGAGGAAGAGAGGATAGGAAGAGAGGAGAGGAAGAGATGATATGAAGAGAAGAGAGGAAGAGAAGAGAGGAAGAGAGGATATGAAGAGAGGAGAGGAAGAGAGGAGAGGAAGAGAGGAGAGGAAGAGAGGAGAGGAAGAGAGAGAGGAAGAGGGAGAGGAAGAGAGGAGAGAAAGAGAGGAGAGAAAGAGAGGAGAGGAAGAGAGGAGAGGAAGGGAGGAGAGGAAGAGAGGAGAGGGAAGAGAGGGAAGGAAGAGAGGATAGGAAGAGAGGAGAGGAAGAGAGGAGAGGAAGAGAGGAAGGAAGAGAGGATAGGAAGAGAGGAGAGGAAAAGAGGAGAGGAAGATAGGATAGGGGAGAGAGAGGAGAGGAGAGGAGAGAGAGAGAGAGGAGAGGAGAGGAGAGGAGAGGAGAGGAGAGGAGAGGAGAGGAGAGGAGAGGAGAAGAGAGGAGAGGAGAGGAAGAGATGATAGGAAGAGTGGATAGGAAGAGAGGATAGGAAGTGAGGAGAGGAAGAGAGGAGAGGAAGAGAGGATAGGAGGAGAGGAGAGGAAGAGAGGAGAGGAAGAGCAGAGAGGAAGAGAGGAGAGAAAGAGAGGAGAGAAAGAGAGGAGAGGAAGAGAGGAGAGGAAGGGAGGGAAGAGAGGAGAGGAAGAGAGGGAAGGAAGAGAGGATAGGAAGAGAGGAGAGGAAGAGAGGAAGGAAGAGAGGATAGGAAGAGAGGAGAGGAAGAGAGAATCGGAAGAGAGGAGAGGAAGAGAGGATAGGAAGAGAGGAGAGGAAGAGATGATATGAAGAGAAGAGAGGAAGAGAAGAGAGGAAGAGAGGATATGAAGAGAGGAGAGGAAGAGAGGAGAGGAAGAGAGGAGAGGAAGAGAGGAGAGGAAGAGAGGAGAGGAAGAGCGGAGAGGAAGAGAGGAGAGAAAGAGAGGAGAGAAAGAGAGGAGAGGAAGAGAGGAGAGGAAGGGAGGGAAGGAAGAGAGGAGAGGAAGAGAGGGAAGGAAGAGAGAGGATAGGAAGAGAGGAGAGGAAGAGAGGAGAGGAAGAGAGGAGGAAGAGAGGATAGGAAGAGAGGAGAGGAAGAGAGGAGAGGAAGATAGATAGAGGAGAGGAGAGAGAGGAGAGGAGAGGAGAGGCGAGGAGAGGAGAGGAGAGGAGAGGAGAGGAGAGGAGAGGAGAGGAGAGGAGAGGAGAGGAGAGAGGAGAGGAGAGGAGAGGAGAGGAGAGGAGAAGAGAGGAGAGGAGAGAGAGGAAGAGATGATAGGAAGAGTGGATAGGAAGAGATGATAGGAAGTGAGGAGAGGAAGAGAGGAGAGGGAAGAGAGGATAGGAGGAGAGGAGAGAAGAGAGAGAGAGGAAGAGCAGAGAGGAAGAGAGGAGAGAAAGAGAGGAGAGAAAGAGAGGAGAGGAAGAGAGGAGAGGAAGGGAGGGAAGGAAGAGAGGAGAGGAAGAGAGGGAAGGAAGAGAGGATAGGAAGAGAGGAGAGGAAGAGAGGAAGGAAGAGAGGATAGGAAGAGAGGAGAGGAAGAGAGAATCGGAAGAGAGGAGAGGAAGAGAGGATAGGAAGAGAGGAGAGGAAGAGATGATATGAAGAGAAGAGAGGAAGAGAAGAGAGGAAGAGAGGATATGAAGAGAGGAGAGGAAGAGAGGAGAGGAAGAGAGGAAGAGAGGAAGAGAGGAGAGGAAGAGAGGAGAGGAAGAGCGGAGAGGAAGAGAGGAGAGAAAGAGAGGAGAGATGGAGAGGAGAGGAAGAGATGATAGGAAGAGAGTATAGGAAGAGAGGAGAGGAAGAGAGGAGAGGAAGAGAGGATAGGAAAAAGGGAGAGTAGGAGAGGATAGGAAGAGAGGAGAGGAAGAGAGGAGATAAAGAGGGGAGAGATGGACAGGAGAGGAAGAGAGGAGAGATGGAGAGGAGAGGAAGAGATGATAGGAAGAGAGGAGAGGAAGAGAGGATAGGAAGAGAGGAGAGGAAGAGAGGGGAGGAAGAAAGGAGAGTAGGAGAGGATAGGAAGAGAGGAGAGGAAGAGAGGAGAGGAAGAGAGGAGAGGACAAGAGGAAAGGAAGAGAGGAGAGGAAGAGAGGAGAGGAAGAAAGGAAGAGGAGAGGAAGAGAGGATAGGAAGAGAGGAGAGGAAGAGAGGGAAGGAAGAGAGGATAGAAAGAGAGGAAGAGAGGATAGGATAGGAAGTGAGGAGAGGAAGAGAGGATAGGAGGAGAGGAGAGGAGGAGAGGATAGGAAAAGAGGAGAGGAAGAGAGGATAGGAAGAGAGGAGAGAAGAGAGGATAGGAATATAGGGAAGGAAGAGAGGATAGGAAGAGAGGAGAGGAAGAGAGAATCGAAGAGAGGAGAGGAAGAGAGGATAGGAAGAGAGGAGAGGAAGAGATGATATGAAGAGAAGAGAGAGGAAGAGAAGAGAGGAAGAGAGGATATGAAGAGAGGAGAGGAAGAGAGGAGAGGAAGAGAGGAGAGGAAGAGAGGAGAGGAAGAGAGGAGAGGAAGAGCGAGAGGAAGAGAGGAGAGAAAGAGAGGAGAGAAAGAGAGGAGAGGAAGAGAGGAGAGGAAGGGAGGGAAGGAAGAGAGGAGAGGAAGAGAGGGAAGGAAGAGAGGATAGGAAGAGAGGAGAGGAAGAGAGGAGAGGAAGAGAGGAAGGAAGAGAGGATAGGAAGAGAGGAGAGGAAGAGAGGAGAGGAAGATAGGATAGGAGGAGAGGAGAGGAGAGGAGAGGAGAGGAGAGGAGAGGAGAGGAGAGGAGAGGAGAGGAGAGGAGAGGAGAGGAGAGAGGAAAGGAGAGGAGAGGAGAGGAGAGGAGAGGAGAAGAAAGGAGAGGAGAGGAGAGGAAGAGTTGATAGGAAGAGTGGATAGGAAGAGAGGATAGGAAGTGAGGAGAGGAAGAGAGGAGAGGAAGAGAGGATAGGAGGAGAGAGAGAGGAAGAGAGGAGAGGAAGAGCAGAGAGGAAGAGAGGAGAGAAAGAGAGAGAGAGAAAGAGAGGAGAGGAAGAGAGGAGAGGAAGGGAGGGAAGGAAGAGAGGAGAGGAAGAGAGGGAAGGAAGAGAGGATAGGAAGAGAGGAGAGGAAGAGAGGAAGGAAGAGAGGATAGGAAGAGAGGAGAGGAAGAGAGAATCGGAAGAGAGGAGAGGAAGAGAGGATAGGAAGAGAGGAGAGGAAGAGATGATATGAAGAGAAGAGAGGAAGAGAAGAGAGGAAGAGAGGATATGAAGAGAGGAGAGGAAGAGAGGAGAGGAAGAGAGGAGAGGAAGAGAGGAGAGGAAGAGCGGAGAGGAAGAGAGGAGAGAAAGAGAGGAGAGAAAGAGAGGAGAGGAAGAGAGGAGAGGAAGGGAGGAAGGAAGAGAGGAGAGGAAGAGAGGGAAGGAAGAGAGGATAGGAAGAGAGGAGAGGAAGAGAGGAGAGGAAGAGAGGAAGGAAGAGAGGATAGGAAGAGAGGAGAGGAAGAGAGGAGAGGAAGAGAGGATAGGAGGAGAGGAGAGGAGAGGAGAGGAGAGGAGAGAGAGAGAGAGGAGAGGAGAGGAGAGGAGAGGAGAGAGAGAGAGGAGAGGAGAGAGAGGAGAAGAGAGGAGAGAGAGAGAGGAAGAGATGATAGGAAGAGTGGATAGGAAGAGAGGATAGGAAGAGAGAGGAAGAGAGGAGAGGAAGAGAGGATAGGAGGAGAGGAGAGGAAGAGAGGAGAGGAAGGGCAGAGAGGAAGAGAGAGTAGAAAGAAAGAGAGAGAAAGAGAGGAGAGGAAGAGAGGAGAGAAGGAGGGAAGGAAGAGAGGAGAGGAAGAGAGGGAAGGAAGAGAGGATAGGAAGAGAGGAGAGGAAGAGAGAAGAAGGAAGAGAGGATAGAGAGGATAGGAAGAGAGGAGAGGAAGAGAGGAGAGGAAGAGAGGAGAGGAAGAGAGGAGAGGAAGAGAGGAGAGGAAGAGGAGAGAAAGAGAGGAGAGGAAGAGAGGAGAGGAAGATAAGAAGAGGAGAGGAAGAGAGGAGAGGAAGAGAAGATAGGAAAAGAGGGGATGAAGAGAGGAGAGAAAGAGGGGAGAGGAGGAGAGGAAGAGAGGAAGATGGAGAGGAGAGGAAGAGATGATAGGAAGAGAGTATAGGAAGAGAGGAGAGGAAGAGAGGAGAGGAAGAGAGGAGAGGAAGAGAGGATAGGAAAAAAGGGAGAGTAGGAGAGGATAGGAAGAGAGGAGAGGAAGAGAGGAGATAAAGAGGGAGAGATGGACAGGAGAGGAAGAGAGGAGAGATGGAGAGGGAGAGAAGAGATGATAGGAAGAGAGAGAGGAAGAGAGGATAGAAGAGAGGAGAGGAAGAGAGGGGAGAAGAAAGGAGAGTAGGAGAGGATAGGAAGAGAGGAGAGGAAGAGAGGAGAGGGAAGAGAGGAGAGGAAGAGAGGAGAGGAAGAAAGAGAAGAGGAGAGGAAGAGAGGATAGGAAGAGAGGAGAGGAAGAGAGGGAAGGAAGAGAGGATAGAAAGAGAGGAAGAGAGATAGATAATGAGGAGAGGAAGAGAGGATAGGAGGAGAGGAGAGGAGAGAGGATAGGAAAAGAGGAGAGGAAGAGAGGATAGAAGAGAGGAGAGAAGAGAGGATAGAATATAGGGAAGGAAGAGAGAGATAGGAAGAGAGGAGAGGAAGAGAGAATCGGAAGAGAGGAGAGGAAGAGAGGATAGGAAGAGAGGAGAGGAAGAGATGATATGAAGAGAAGAGAGGAAGAGAGAGAGAGGAAGAGAGGATATGAAGAGGGAGAGAGAAGAGAGGAGAGGAAGAGAGTGAGAGGAAGAGAGGAGAGGAAGAGAGGAGAGGAAGAGCGTGAGAGGAAGAG
>NC_059224.1:9643281-9698281 GCF_020615455.1 Coregonus clupeaformis | reverse complement strand
GATAGAGGAGAGGAGATGAAGAGAGAGAGGAAGAGAGAGAGGAAGAGAGAGGAGAGAAAGAGAGAGAAAGAGAGGAGAGGAAGAGAGGAGAGGAAGGGAGGGAAGGAAGAGAGGATAGGAAGAGAGGAGAGGAAGAGAGGAAGGAAGAGAGGATAGGAAGAGAGAGAGAGGAAGAGAGAATCGAAGAGAGGAGAGGAAGAGAGGATAGGAAGAGAGGAGAGAAGAGATGATATGAAGAGAAGAGAGGGAAGAGAAGAGAGGAAGAGAGGATAAGAAGAGAGGAGAGGAAGAGAGGAGAGGAAGAGAGGAGAGGAAGAGAGAAGAGGAAGAGAGGAGAGGAAGACGAGAGGAAGAGAGGAGAGAAAGAGAGTAGAGAAAGAGATGAGAGGAAGAGAGAGAGGAAGGGAGGGAAGGAAGAGAGGAGAGAAAGAGAGGGAAGGAAGAGAGGATAGGAAGAGAGAGAGGAAGAGAGGAGAGGAAGAGAGTGGAAGGAAGAGAGGATAGGAAGAGAGGAGAGGAAGAGAGGAGAGGAAGATAGGATAGAGGAGAGGAGAGGAGAGGAGAGGAGAGGAGAGGAGAGGAGAGAGAGATGAGAGGAGAGGAGAGGAGAGAGGAGAGGAGAGGGAGAGGAGAGTAGATAGAGAGGAGAGAGAGAGAGGAGAGGTATAGAGAGGAAGAGATGATAGGAAGAGGGATAGGAAGAGAGGATAAATGAGGAGAAGAAGAGAGAGAGAGGGGAGAAGAGATAGAGATAGAGTAGAGATGAGAGAAGCAGAGAGGAGGAGAGGAGAAAAGAGAGGAGAGAAAGAAGGAGAGGAAGAGAGGAGAGGAAGGAGTGAAGGAAGAGAGGAGAGGAAGAGAGGGAAGGAAAGAGAGGATAGGAAGAGAGGAGAGAAGAGATGAAGGAAGAGAGGATAGGAAGAGAGGAGAGGAAGAGAGGAGAGGGAAGAGAGGATAGGAGGAGAGAGAGGAGAGGAGAGAGAGGAGGGAGGAGACGTAGGGAGAGGAGAGTGAGAGGGAGAGAGGAGAGGAGAGGAGAGGAGAGGAGATAGAAGAGAGGATAGAGAAGTGAGGAGAGGAAGAGGAGAGAGAGAGGATGTGAGGAGAATGAGAGACGAACAGGAAGAGAAGGAGAGGAGACAGATAGAATGATGGGATAAGAAAGAGAGGATAGGAAGAGAGGAGAGAGAAGATAAAGAGAGAGAGATGAAGAGATGATAGGGAAGAGAGGAGGGGAATAGAGGAGAGAAAGAGATGTAGATGAAAGACGGAGAGGAAGAGAGGATATGAAGAGAGAGATGAAGAGAGGAGAGGAAAAGAGGATAGGGAAGGAGGAGAGGAAGAGATGATAAGAAGAGAGGATAGTAAGAGAGGTAGGAAGAGCGGAGAGGAAGTATTTGCAGATGGAAGATATGATATGAAGAGAGAGAGAGAAGAGTGGAGAGGAAGAGAGGAGAGAGAAATATTTGAGACTAACGAGAGAAGGAATATTTTAGAGAGGAAGAGAGGAGAGGAAGAGAGGATATAGGGAGGAGAGAGAAAGGTAAAGATAGAGAGGAAAGATTGAGATGGAAGAGAGGATAGGAAGAGAGGATAGGAAGAGAGGAGAGGAGAAGATAGGAAGAGGAGGAGGAAGAGGATAAGAAATAGATGATAGGGGGAGGAAGAGAGGAGAGAGAAAAGAGGGAAAGAAGAGAGGATATGAAGAGAGAGGAAAGAGAGAGAGATGGAAGAGAGAATAGAAGAGAGGAGAGGAAGAGAGGATAGAAAGAGAGGGAGAGGAAGAGATGATAAAGAGAGGAGAGGAAGAGAAAGAGAGGAAGAGAGGAGTGGGAGAGGAAGAGAGGAGAGGAAGAGAGGAGAGATGAGATAAAGAGAGATAGGAAGAGAGGAAAAGTGAAGAGAGGAGAGGAAGAGAGTGATAGGAAGAGAGGAGAGGGAAGAGAGGAGAGGAAGAGCGGTGAGGGGAAGAGAGGGAAGAGAGGTTAGGAAGATATGAGAGGAAGAGAGGAGAGGAAGAGTGGAGAGGAAGAGAGGAGAGGAAGAGCGGAGATGAAGAGAGGAGAGGAAGATGGAGAGGAAGAGAGGAGAGGAAGAGATGGAAGGAAGAGAAGAAGAGAGGAGACGAAGGAGGGAAGGAAGAGAGAGAGGAAGAGAGGAAGAGAGGATAGGAAGAGAGGAGGAGAGAAGATAGGAAGAGAGGAGAGGAAGAGGAAGAGAGGAAGAGGGTTAGAAGATATGAGAGGAAGAGAGAGAGGGAAGGGAGAGGAAGAGAGAGAGAAGAAGAGAGGAGAGGAAGAGAGGATAGGAAGAGAGAGACGAGGGAGAGGAAGGAAGAAGAGGAGAGGAAGAGAGGAGAGGAAGAGAGGATAGGAAGAGAGGAGAGGAAGAGAAGATAGGAAGAGAGGAGAGGAAGAGAGGGAAGGAAGAGAAGAGAGGAAGAGAGGAAGAAGGAGAGGATAGGAAGAGAGGAGAGGAAGTGAGGAGAGGAAGAGGGGATAGGCGGAGAGGAGAGGAAGAGAGGATAGGAAGAGAGGGAAGGAAGAGAGGATAGGAAGAGAGGAGAGGAAGAGAGAATAGGAAGAGAAGAGAGGAAGAGAGGATAGGAAGAGAGGAGAGGAAGAGATGATATGAAGAGAGGAGAGGAAGAGAAGAGAGGAAGAGAGGATATGAAGAGAGGAGAGGAAGAGAGGAGAAGAAGAGAGGAGAGGAGATGAGAGGAAGAGAGGATAGGAAGAGAGGGAAGAGAGGTTAGGAAGATATGAGAGGAAGAGAGGAGAGGAAGAGTGGAGAGGAAGAGAGGAGAGGAAGAGAGGAGAGGAAGATGAGAGTAAGAGTGGCGAGGAAGAGAGGATAATATGAGAGGAGACGAAGGAAGGGAAGGAAAAGAGGAGAGGAAGAGAGGAGAGGAAGATAGATAGAGGAGAGGAGAGGAGAGGAGAGGAGAGGAGAGAGAGAGGAGATGAGAGGAGAGGAGAGGAGAGATAGAGGAGAGGAGAGGGAGGAGAGGAGAGAGAGGAGAGGAGAGGAGAGGAGAGGAGAGAGAGGAGAGAGAAGAGAGGAGAGGAGAGGAGAGAAGAGATGATAGGAAGAGTGATGGAAGAGAGGATAAGAGATGAAAGAGAGAGAGGAAGAGAGATAGATGAGAGAGGAAGAGAGAGAAGGGGAAGAGAAAAGAGAGGAAGAGAGGAGAGAAAGAGAGAGAGGAAGAGAGAGATGGAGAGGAGTGGAGAGGAGTAAAGAGAGAGGAGAGGAAGAGAGGGAAGGAAGAGAGGATAGGAAGAGAGAGGAGAGGAAGAGAGGAAGGAAGAGAGGATAGGAAGAGAGGAGAGAAGAGAGGAGAGGAAGAGAGGAGAGAGGAGAGGAGAGGAGAGGAGAGGAGAGGAGAGAGAAGAGGAGAGGAGAGGAAGGCGAGAGGAGAGGAGAGTGAAGAGAGAGGAGAGAGAGGAGAGGAGATGAAGAGAGGATAGGAAATGAGGAGAGGAAGAGAGGAGAGGAAGAGAGGATAGGAGGAGAGGAGAGAGGAGACTGATAGAAGAGAGGAGAGGAGAGGAAACAGGATAGAATGAGTGGATAAGAAGAGAGGATAGGAAGAGAGGAGAGGAAGATAGAGAGGAGAGGAAGAGATGATAGGGGATGAGAGATAGAAGAGAGGAAGATTTGAGAGGAAGAGATAGGAAGAGAGGATATGAAGAGAGATGAGATGAAGAGATGAGAATAGAGGATAGAAGAGAGGAGAGGAAGAGACGATATGAAGAGAGGATAGTAAGAGAGGGTAGGAAGATAGGAGAGGAAGAGCAGAGAAGATATGATAGGAAGAGAGGAGAGGAATAGTGAGAGGAAGAGAGGAGAGGAAGATCTATAGACTATGAGAGGAGAAAAGTAGGAGTTGAGGAGGAAGAGAGGAGAGGAAGAGAGGATAGGAAGGAGAGAGGAAAAATAATGAAAAGAGGAGAGGAAGATTGAGAGGAAGAGAGATAGAAGGATAGGAAGAGAGGAGAGGAAGAGAAGATAGGAAGAGGGAGAGGAAGAGGAGAGAAGAGAGGATAGGAAGAGAGGAGAGGAAGAGAGGAGAGGAAAAGAGGGAAAGAAGAGAGGATAGAAGAGAGATAGGAAGAGAGGAGAGGAAGAGAGAATAGAAGAGAGGAGAGGAAGAGAGGATAGGAAGAGAGGAGAGGAAGAGATGATATGAAGAGAGGAGAGGAAGAGAAGAGAGGAAGAGAGGAGATGAAGACAGGAGAGGAAGAGAGGAGAGGAAGAGAGGAGATGAGAGGAAGAGAGGATAGGAAGAGAGGAAAGGAAGAGAGGAGAGGAAGAGAGGATAGGAAGAGAGGAGAGGAAGAGAGGAAAGGAAGAGCGGTGAGGAAGAGAGGGAAGAGAGGTTAGGAAGATATGAGAGGAAGAGAGGAGAGGAAGAGTGGAAATGAAGAGAGGAGAGGAAGATTGAGATGAAGAGAGGAGAGGAAGAGTGAGAGGAAGAGAGGAGAGGAAGAGAGGAGAGTGAAGAGAGGAGAGGAAGAGAGGAGAGAAGGAAGAGGAGAGGAAGAGAGGAAAGGATAGAAGAGAGAGAGGAAGAGAAGATAGAAGAGAGGAGAGGAAGAGAGGAAGGAAGAGAGGGAAGAGAGTTAGGAAATATGAGAGGAAGAGAGAGAGGAAGAGTGGAGAGGAAGAGGAGAGAAAGAGGAGAGGAAGAGATAGGAAGAGAGGAGACGAAGGGAGGGGGGAAAAGAGGAGAGGAAGAGAGGAGAGGAAGAGAGATAGGAGAGGAGAGGAAGAGAAGATAGAAGAGGGAGAGGAAGAGAGGGAAGGAAGGAAGAAGGAAGAGAGGAGAGAAGGAGAGGATAGGAAGAGAGGAGAGGAAGTGAGGAGAGGAAGAGGGGATAGGCGGAGAGGAGAGGAAGAGAGGATAGGAAGAGAGGAAGGAAGAGAGGATAGGAAGAGAGGGGGGAGGAGGGGGGGGATAGGAAGAGAGGAGAGGAAGAGATGATATGAAGAGAGGAGAGGAAGAGAAGAGAGGAAGAGAGGATATGAAGAGAGGAGAGGAAGAGAGGAGAAGAAGAGAGGAGAGGAGATGAGAGGAAGAGAGGATAGGAAGAGAGGGAAGAGAGGTTAGGAAGATATGAGAGGAAGAGAGGAGAGGAAGAGTGGAGAGGAAGAGAGGAGAGGAAGAGAGGAGAGGAAGAGCGGAGAGGAAGAGTGGCGAGGAAGAGAGGATAATATGAGAGGAGACGAAGGAAGGGAAGGAAAAGAGGAGAGGAAGAGAGGAGAGGAAGAGAGGATAGGAAGAGAGGAGAGGAAGAGAAGATAGGAAGAGAGGAGAGGAAGAGAGGGAAGGAAGAGAGGAGAGGAAGAGAGTAAAGAAGGAGATGATAGGAAGAGAGGAGAGGAAGAGAGGGAAGGAAGAGAGGAAGAGAGAGGTGGAGATAGAAGAGAGGCGTAGAAAGAGAGAGAAGAGTAGGGAAGAGAGGATAAGAGAAGAGAGAAGAGAGATAGGAAGAGAGGAGAGGAGAGGAAGAGAATAGGAGAGGATAGGAGAGCGATGAAGAGAGTAGAGGAAGAGAGGAAGAAAGAGATGATAGGAAGAGAGGGAGAGAGAGAAAGAGGAAGAGAGGAATGAAGAGAGAGAGAGGAAGAGAGGGAAGAAGAGGATAGAGAAAGAGAGGAAGAGAGGATAGATAGGGAAGTGAGGAGAGGAGAGGATAGGAGAGAGGGAGAGGAGGAGAGGATAGGAAGAGAGGAGAGGAAGAGAGGAGAGGAAATGCGGAGTGGAAGAGAGGAGATGAAGAGAAGAGAGGAAGAGAGGATATGAAGAGAGGAGAGGAAGAGAGGATAGGAAGAGAGGAGAGGAAGAGAGGATAGGAAGAGAAGAGAGGAGAGGAAAAGAGGATAGGAAGAGAGGAGAGGAAGAGAGGATAGAAAGAGAGGGAAGGAAGAGACTAGAGGAAGAGAGGGAAGGAAGAGAGGATAGGAAGAGAGGAGAGGAAGAGAGGAGATGAAGAGAGGAGAGGAAGAGAGGGAAGGAAGAGAGGATAGGATAGGAAGTGAGGAGAGGAAGATTGATAGGAGGAGAGGAGAGGAGGAGAGGAGGAAGTAGGAGAGGAGAGAAGAGAGGAAGAGAGGATAGGAAGAGAGGAGAGGAAGAGAGGATAGGAATATAGGAGAAGGAAGAGAGGAATAGGAAGAGAGGAGGAAAGAGAGGAGAGTAAAGAGCTGAGAGGAAGAGAGAAAGAGAGGAGAGAAAGAGAGATAGGGAAGAGAGGAGAGGAAGGGAGGTAGGAAGAGAGGAGAGGAAGAGAGGGAAGGAAGAGAGGTGAGGGAAGAGGAAGAGAGGAGGAAGAGAGATAGTAAGAGAAAAGAGAGAGAAGAGAGGTAGGAAGAGAGGAGAGGAAGAGAGGGATGGAAGAGAGGATAGGAGAGAAGAGAGGATAGGATAGGAAGAGAGAGAGGAAGAGAGGAGAGGAAGAGAGGATAGAAGAGAGGAGAGAGAGAGAGGAGAGGAGAGGAGAGGAGAGGAGAGGAGAGGAGAGGAGAGGAGGAGAGGAGAGGGAGAGGAGAGAGGAGAGGAAGATGAGAGGAGAGGAGAGAGGAGAGGAGAGAGGGAAGAGAGGAGAGGAGAGGAGAGGAAGAGAGGATAGGAAGAGTGGATAGGAAGAGAGAGAGGAGAGGAAGAGAGGAGAGGAAGAGAGGATAGAGGAGAGAGAGGAGGGACTATAGGAAGAGAGGAGAGGAAGAGAGAAGGAAGAGAGAGAGGAAGAGGAGAGAAGGAAGGATAGGAAAGAATGAGAGGAGGGAGGAGAGGAAGATCGGAGAGGAAGAGAGGAGATGAAGAGAAGAGAGTAAGAGAGGATAGGAAGAGAGGAGAGGAGAGGAAGAGAGGATAGGAAGAGAGGATAGAAAGAGAGGGAAGGAAGAGAGTAGAGGAAGAGAGGAAAGAAAGAGAGGATAGAAAGAGAGGAAGAGAGGATAGGATAGGAAGTGAGGAGAGGAGGAGAGGATAGGAGGAGAGGAGAGGAGGAGAGGATAGGAAGAGAGGAGAGGAAGAGAGGATAGGAAGAGCGGAGAGGAAGAGAGGAGAGGAAGAGAGGATAGGAAGCGAGGAGAGGAAGAGAGGAGAGGAAGAGTGGAGAGGAAGAGAAAATATGAAGAGAGGAGAGGAAGAGAGGAGAGGAAGAGAGGAGGGGAAGAGAGGATAGGAAGCTTGAGAGGAAAGAGGAGAGGAAGAGAGGATATAGGATGAGAGGAAGAGAGGAGAGGAAGAGAGGAGAGGAAGAGGGAAGAGAAGAGAGGATAGGAAGAGAGGAGAGAAGAGAGGAGAGGAAGAGAAGATAGAAGAGAGGAGAGGAAGAGAGGAGAGGAGGAGAGAGAGAAGGAGAGGATAGGAAGAGAGATAGGAAGAGAGGAGAGGGAGAGAAGAGATGATAGGAAGAGAGGAGAGAAGATAGAAGAGAGGAGAGGAAGATAGATAGAAAGAGAGGGAAGGAAGAGATATAGGAAGAGAGGAGAGAGATGATATGAAGAGAGGGAGGAGAGAAGGGAAGAGAGGATATGAAGAGAGGAGAGGAAGAGAGGAGAGGAAGAGAGGAGAGTATAGGAAGAGAGGACAGGAAGAGAGGAGAGGAAGGAGGAGAGGAAGAGCAGAGAGGAAGAGAGGAAAGAGAGGTTAGGAAGATATGAGAGGAAGAGAGGAGAGGAAGAGTGGAGAGGAAGAGAGGAAAGGAAGAGCAGAGACGAAGAGAGGAGAGGAAGAGCGGAGAGGGAGAGAGGAGAGGAAGAGAGGATAGGAAGAGAGGAGACGAAAAGGAGGGAAGGAAAAGAGGAGAGGAAGAGAGGAGAGGAAGAGAGGATGGGAAGAGAGGAGAGGAAGAGAAGATAGGAAGAGAGGAGAGGAAGAGAGGGGAAGGAAGAGAGGAGAGGAAGAGAGGATAGGAAGAAAGGAGAGGAAGAGAGGAGAGGAAGAGAGGAGATGAAGAGAAGAGAGGAGAGAGAGGATAGAAGAGAGGAGAGAGAGGAGGAAGAGAGGATAGGAAGAGAGGATAGAAAGAAAGGGAAGGAAGAGAGTAGAGGAAGAGAGGGAAGAAAGAGATGATAGGAAGAGAGGAGAGGAAGAGAGGAGAGGAAGAGAGGAATGAAGAGAGGATATGAAGAGAGGAGAGGAAGAGAGGATAGGAAGAGTGGATAGGAAGAGAGGATAGGAAGTGAGGAGAGGAAGAGAGGAGAGGAAGAGAGGATAGGAGGAGAGGAGAGGAGGAGACGATAGGAAGAGAGGAGAGGAAGAGAGGGAAGGAAGAGAGGAGAGGAAGAGAGGAAGAAGGAGAGGATAGGAAGAGAGGAGAGGAAGGATGAGAGAAGAGAGAGAGGAAGAGAGGAGAGGAAGAGAGGAGAGGAAGAGAGGATAGGAAGAGAGGAGAGGAGAGGAAGAGAGGATAGGAAGAGAGGATAGAAAGAGAGGGAAGGAAGAGAGTAGAGGAAGAGAGGATAGGAAGAGAGATAGAAAGAGAGGAAGAGAGGATAGGATAGGAGTGAGGAGAGGAGAGAGGATAGAGAGAGAGATGAGGAGAGGATAGGAAGAGAGAGAGGAAAAGAAGAGCGGAGAGGAAGAGAGGAGAGGAAGAGAGGATAGGAAGAGAGGAGAGGAAGAGAGGAGAGAAGAGTGAGAGGAAGAGAGAGATATGAAGAGAGGAGAGGAAGAGAGGAGAGGAAGAGAGGAGAGGAAGAGAGGATAGGAAAGAGGAAGAGAGGAGAGGAAGAGAGGATAGGAAGAGAGGAGAGGAAGAGAGGAGAGGAAGAGTGAAGAGGAAGAGGAGAGGAAAGAAAGAGAGGAGGAGGAAGAGAGAGAAAGTGAAGAGAGGATATGAAGAGAGGAGAGGGAAGAGAGGAGAGGAGGAGAGGAGAGAAGGGAGGGAAGGAGGAGGAGAGGAGAGAGGAGAGGAGAGGAAGAGATGATAGGAAGAGAGGAGAGGAAAAGAGGATAGGAAGAGAGGAGAGGAAGATAGGATAGAAAGAGAGGGAAGGAAGAGACTATAGGAAGAGAGGAGAGAAATAGATGATATGAAGAGAGGAGAGGAAAAGAAGAGGAAGAGAGGATATGAAGAGAGGAGAGGAAGAGAGGAGAGGAAGAGAGGAGAGTATAGGAAGAGAGGACAGGAAGAGAGGAGAGGAAGGAGGAGAGGAAGAGCAGAGAGGAAGAGAGGAAAGAGAGGTTAGGAAGATATGAGAGGAAGAGAGGAGAGGAAGAGTGGAGAGGAAGAGAGGAAAGGAAGAGAGGAGAATGAAGAGAGGAGAGGAAGAGAGGAGAGGGAGAGAGTAGTATGAAGAGAGGATGAGGAAGAGAGGAGACGAAAAGGAGGGAAGGAAAAGAGGAGAGGAAGAGAGGAGAGGAAGAGAGGATGGGAAGAGAGGAGAGGAAGAGAGGATAGGAAGAGAGGAGAGGAAGAGAGGAAGGAAGAGAGGAGAGGAAGAGAGGATAGGAAGAGAGGAGAGGAAGAGAGGAGAGGAAGTAAAGGAGAGGAAGAGAGGAGAGGAAGAGCGGAGAGGAAAGAGGGAAGAGAGGAGATGTAGAGAAGAGAGGAAGAGAGGATATGAAGAGAGGAGAGGAAGAGAGGATAGGAAGAGAGGAGAGGAAGAGAGGATAGGAAGAGAAGAGAGGAGAGGAAAAGAGGATAGGAATAGAGGAGAGGAAGAGAGGATAGAAAGAGAGGGAAGGAAGAGACTAGAGGAAGAGAGGGAAGGAAGAGAGGATAGGAAGAGAGGAGAGGAAGAGAGGAGATGAAGAGAGGAGAGGAAGAGAGGGAAGGAAGAGAGGATAGGATAGGAAGTGAGGAGAGGAAGATATGATAGGAGGAGAGGAGAGGAGGAGAGGATAGGAAGATAGGAGAGGAGAGAAGATGAAGAGAGGATAGGAAGAGAGGAGAGGAAGAGAGGATAGGAATATAGGGAAGGAAGAGAGGATAGGAAGAGAGGGGAGGAAGAGAGGAGAGGAAGAGCGGAGAGGAAGAGAGAAAGAGAGGAGAGAAAGAGAGGATAGGAAGAGAGGAGAGGAAGGGAGGGAAGGAAGAGAGGAGAGGAAGAGAAGAGAGGAAGAGAGGATAGGAAGAGAGGAGAGGAAGAGAGGGATGGAAGAGAGTATAGGTAGAGAGGAAGAGAGGATAGGATAGGACGTGAGGAGAGGAAGAGAGGAGAGGAAGAGAGGATAGGAGGAGAGGAGAGAGGAGAGGATAGGAGAGGAAGGAGAGGAGGAGAGGAGAGAGAGGAGAGGAGAGGAGAGGAGAGGAGAGGAGAGGAGAGGAGAGGAGAGGAGAGGAGAGGAGAGGAGAGGAGGATAGGAAGAGAGGAGAGGAGAGGAGAGGAAGAGAGGATAGGAAGAGTGGATAGGAAGAGAGGATAGGAAGTGAGGAGAGGAAGAGAGGAGAGGAAGAGAGGATAGGAGGAGAGAGAGGAGGAGACGATAGAAGAGAGAGGAGAGGAAGAGAGGGAAGGAAGAGAGGAGAGGAAGAGAGGAAGAAGGAGAGGATAGGAAGAGAGGAGAGGAAGGGAGGAGAGGAAGAGCGGAGAGGAAGAGAGGAGATGAAGAGAAGAGAGGAAGAGAGGATAGGAAGAGAGGAGAGGAGAGGAAGAGAGGATAGGAAGAGAGGATAGAAAGAGAGGGAAGGAAGAGAGTAGAGGAAGAGAGGGAAGAAAGAGATGATAGGAAGAGAGGAGAAAGAAGAGAGGAAGAGAGAAAGAGATGAAGAGAGGATATGAAGAAAAAGAGAGGAAGAAAGAGGATAGAAAGAGAGGAAGAGAGGATAGGAAGAGAGAGAGAGAGGAGAGGATAGGAGGAGAGAGAGGAGAGAGAGAGAGAAGAGAGGATGAGGAAGAGAGATGGAAGAGAGAAGAGGAAGAAGGAGAGGAAGAGAGGATAGGATGAGAGGAGAGGAAGAGAGAATATGAAGAGAGGAGAGGAAGAGAGGATAGGAAGAGAAGATAGGAAGAGAGGAGAGGAAGAGATGATATGAAGAGAGGAGAGGAAGAGAAGAGAGGAAGAGAAAATATGAAGAGAGGAGAGGAAGAGAGGAGAGGAAGAGAGGATAGGAAGAGCGGAGAGGAAGAGAGGAGAGGAAGAGAGGATAGGAAGAGAGGAGAGGAAGAGAGGAGAGGAAGAGTGGAGAGGAAGAGGGAAGAGGAAGAGAGGATAGGAAGAGAGGAGAGGAAGAGAGGAGAGGAAGAGAAGATATGAAGAGAGGAGAGGAAGAGAGGAGAGGAGGAGAGGAGAGAAGGAGAGGATAGGAAGAGAGGATAGGAAGAGAGGAGAGGAGAGGAAGAGAGGATAGGAAGAGAGGAGAGGAAAAGAGGATAGGAAGAGAGGAGAGGAAGATAGGATAGAAAGAGAGGGAAGGATGAGACTATAGGAAGAGAGGAGAGAAATAGGTGATATGAAGAGAGGAGAGGAAAAGAAGAGGAAGAGAGGATATGAAGAGAGGAGAGGAAGAGAGGAGAGGAAGAGAGGAGAGGATAGGAAGAGAGGACAGGAAAGAGGAGAGGAAGGAGGAGAGGAAGAGCAGAGAGGAAGAGAGGAAAGAGAGGTTAGGAAGATATGAGAGGAAGAGAGGAGAGGAAGAGTGGAGAGGAAGAGAGGAAAGGAAGAGTAGAGACTAAGAGAGGAGAGGAAGATGGAGAGGGAGAGAGGAGAGGAAGAGAGGATAGGAAGAGAGAGACGAAAAGGAGGAAGGAAAGAGGAGAGGAAGAGAGGAGAGGAAGAGAGAGGGAAGAGAGGAGAGGAAGAAGAGATAGGAAGAGAGGAGAGGAAGAGGGATAGGAAGAGAAGAGAGGGAGGAAAGAGAGGATAGGAAGAGAGGAGAGGAAGAGAGGAGGAGGGAAGGAGGACTAAAAGAAGAGAGGGGAGGAAGAGAGGATAGGAAGAGAGGAGAGGAAGAGAGGAGATGAAGAGAGTGAGAGGAAGAGAGGGAAGGAAGAGAGGATAGGATAGGAAGTGAGGAGAGAAGATATGATAGAGGAGAGGAGAGGAGGAGAGGATAGGAAGATAGAGAGGAGAGAAGAGGAAGAGAGGGATAGAAGAGAGGAGAGAAGTAGAATAGGAATATAGGGAAGGAAGAGAGGATAGGAAGAGAGGGGAGGAAGAGAGGAGAGGAAGAGAGGGGAGGAAGAGAGGAGAGGAAGAGCGGAGAGGAAGAGAGGAAAGAAAGAGAGGAGAGAAGAGAGGATAGGAAGAGAGGAGAGGAAGGGAGGGAAGGAAGAGAGGAGAGGAAGAGAGGGAATGAAGAGAGGTTGGGAAGAGAGGAGAGGAAGAGAGGCGAGGAAGAGAGGATAGGAATATAGGGAAGGAAGAGAGGATAGGAAGAGAGGGGAGGAAGAGAGGAGAGGAAGAGCGGAGAGGAAGAGAGGATGGGAAGAGAGGAGAGGAAGAGAAGATAGGAAGAGAGGAGAGGAAGAGAGGATAGGAAGAAAAGAGAGGAGAGGAAGAGAGGATAGAACGAGAGGGAAGGAAGAGACTAAAAGAAGAGAGGGAAGGAAGAGAGGATAGGAAGAGAGGAGAGGAAGAGAGGAGATGAAGAGAGGAGAGGAAGAGAGGGAAGGAAGAGAGGATAGGATAGGAAGAGAGGAGAGGAAGATATGATAGGAGGAGAGGAGAGGAGGAGAGTGATAGGAAGAGAGGAGAGAAGAGAGGGGAGGAAGAGAGGATAGGAAGAGAGGAGAGGAAGAGAGGATAGGAAGATAGGGAAGGAAGAGAGGATAGGAAGAGAGGGGAGGAAGAGAGGAGAGGAAGAGAGAGAGGAAGAGAGGAGAGGAAGAGGAGAAAGAGAGGAAAGAAAGAGAGAGAAGAGAGAGATAGGAAGAGAGAGAGAGGAAGGAGGGAAGAAGAGAGAGAGGAAGAGAGGGAAGAAGAGAGGATAGGGAAGAGAGGAGAGGAAGAGAGAGAGGAAGAGAGGATAGGAAATTAGGGAAGGAAGAGAGGATAGGAAGAGGGGGGGAGGAAGAGAGGAGAGGAAGAGCGGAGAGGAAGAGAGGAGAGAAAGAGAGGAGAGAAAGAGAGTGATAGGAAGAGAGGAGAGGAAGGAGGAATAAGAGAGGAGAGGAAGAGAGGAGAGGAAGAGAGGATAGAGAGAGGAAGAGGAAGAGAGGAGAGGAAGAGAGGAAGGAAGAGAGGATAGGTAGAGAGGGAAGAGAGAGGGATGAGGAGGAGAGGAAGAGAGGAGAGGAAGAGAGGATAGGAGGAGAGAGAGAGGAGAGGAGAGGAGAGGAGGGGAGAGGAGAGAGGAGAGGAGAGGAGAGGAGAGGAGAGAGAGGAGAGAGGGAGGGGAGAAGAGGATAGGAAGAGAGGAGAGGAGAGATGAGAGGAGAGAGAGAGGAGAGGAGAGGGAGAGGAGAGGAGAGAGGAGAGAGAGAGGAGAGGAGAGGAGAGGAGAGGAGAGGAGAGGAGAGGAGAGGAGAGAGGAGGAGAGGATAGGAAGAGGGAGAGAGGAGAGGATAGGAAGAGAGGAGAGGAAGAGAGGGATGGAAGAGAGGATAGGTAGAGAGGAAGAGAGGATAGGATAGGACGAGAGGAGAGGAAGAGAGGAGAGGAAGAGAGGGATAGGAGGAGAGGAGGAGAGGAGAGGAGAGGGAGAGGAGAGGAGAGGAGAGGAGAGGAGAGAGAGAGAGAGGAGAGGAGAGGAGAGGAGAGGAGAGGGAGAGGAGAGAGAGAGGGAAGATAGGAAGAGATGAGTATGAGGAAGAGAGGATAGGAAGAGTGGATAGGAAGAGATGATAGGAAGTGAGGAGAGGAAGAGAGGAGAGGAAGAGAGGATAGGAGGAGAGGAGAGGAGGAGACGATAGGAAGAGAGGAGAGGAGAGGAAGACAGGATATGATGAGTGGATAGGAAGAGAGGATAGGAAGAGAGGAGATGAAGAGAGGATATGAAGAGAGGAGAGGAGAGGAAGAGAGGATAGGAAAATAGGAGAGGAAGAGAGGAGAGGAAGAGAGGATAGGCAGAGAGGAGAGGAATAGAGGAGAGGAAAAGCGGAGAGGAAGAGAGGAAGAGGATAAGGAAGAGAGTATGAAGAGAGGAGAGGAAGAGAGGATAGGAAGAGAGAGAGAGGAAGAGATGATAGAAGAGAGGAGAGGAAGAGAGGGAGGGAGAGAGGAGAGGAAGAGCGGAGAGGAGATATGAGAGGAAGAGAGGAGAGGAAGAGCGAGAGGAAGAGAGAAGAGGAGAGAGGGATAGGAAAAGAGGAGAGGAAGAGAGGAGAGGAAGAGAGGATAGGAAGAGAGGAGAGGAAGAGAAGATAGGAAGAGAGGAGAGGAAGAGAGGGAAGGAAGAGAGGAGAGGAAGAGAGGATAGGAAGAAAGGAGAGGAAGAGAGGAGAGGAAGAGAGGAAGAAGGAGAGGATAGGAAGAGAGGAGAGGAAGAGAGGAGAGGAAGAGCGGAGAGGAAGAGAGGAGATGAAGAGAAGAGAGGAAGAGAGGAAATGAAGAGAGGAGAGGAAGAGACGATAGGAAGAGAGGAGAGGAAGAGAGGAGAGGAAGAGAGGAGAGGAAAAGAGGGAAGGAAGAGAGGATAGGATAGGAAGTGAGGAGAGGAAGAGAGGAAGAAAGAGAGGATAGGATGAGAGGAGAGGAAGGGAGGGAAAGAGGAGAGGAAGAGAGGATATGAAGAGAGGAGAGGAAGAGAGGAAGGAAGAGAGGAGAGGAAGAGAGGATAGGAAGAGAGGAGAGGAGAGGAAGAGAGGATAGGAAGAGAGGAGAGAAGAGAGGATAGAAGAGATAGAGAGAGAGAGAAGAGAGGAATAGGAAGAGAGGATAGGAAGAGAGGAGAGGAAGAGAGGAAAGTGGAGAGGAAGAGGAGAGGAAGAGAGGAGAGGAAGAGAGAGGAAGAGAGGATAGGAAGAGAGAGAGGCAGGGAGGAAAAGAGAGAGGAAGAGAGGAGAGGAAGAGAGGATAGGAAGAGAGGAGAGGAAGAGAGGATAGGAAGAGAGGAGAGGAAGAGAGGGAAGGAAGAGAGGAGATGAAGAGAGGATAGGAAGAAAGGAGAGGAAGAGAGGAGAGGAAGAGAGGAAGAGGAGAGGATAGGAAGAGAGGAGAGGAAGAGAGGAGAGAAGAGGAGAGGAAGAGAGGGGATGAAGAGAGGAGAGGAAGAGAGGAGAGAGAGGAGAGGAAGAGACGAGAGGAAGAGAGGAGAAGAAGAGAGGAGAGGAAGAGAGGAGAGGAAAAGAGGGAAGGAAGAGAGGATAGGATAGGAAGTGAGGAGAGGAAGAGAGGAAGAAAGAGAGGATAGGATGAGAGGAGAGGAAGGGGGAGAGGAAAAGCGGAGAGGAAGAGAGGAAATGAAGAGAGGAGAGGAAGAGCTGAGACGATTAGAGGAGAGGAAGAGCGGAGAGGAAGAGAGGAGAGGAAGAGAGGATAGGAAGCGAGGAGAGGCAAAAATTGAAGGAAAAGAGGAGAGGAAGAGAGGAGAGGAAGAGAGGATGGGAAGAGAGGAGAGGAAGAGAAGATAGGAAGAGAGGAGAGGAAGAGAGGGAAGGAAGAGAGGAGAGGAAGAGAGGATAGGAAGAAAGGAGAGGAAGAGAGGAGAGGAAGAGAGGAAGAAGGAGAGGATAGGAAGAGAGGAGAGGAAGAGAGGAGAGGAAGAGAGGAGAGGAAGAGAGGAGAGGAAGAGAGGAGAGGAAGAGAGGAAAGGAAGAGAGGAGAGGAAGAGAGGAGAGGAAGAGAGGAGAGGAAGAGAGGAGAGGAAGAGAGAGAAGGAAGAGAGGATAGGAAGAGAGGATAGATAGAGAGGAGAGGAAGAGAGGATAGGAGATGAGGAGGAGAGGATAGGAAGAGAGGAGAGGAGAGGAGGAGAGGACAGGAAGAGAGTAGAGGAAGAGATGATATGAAGAGAGGAGTGGAGGAGAGGACAGGAAGAGAGGAGAGGAAGAGATGAGAGGAAGAGAGGAGAGGAGATGAGAGTAAGAGAGGTTAGGAAGAGAGGAAAGGAAGAGAGGAGAGGAAGAGAGGATAGGAAGAGAGGAGAGGAAGAGAGGAGAGGAAGAGAGGTAGGAAGAGAGGAGAGAGGGAGGAAGATAGGAGAGGAAGAGAGGAGAGGAAGAGAGAGAGGAAGAGAGGAGAGGAAGAGTGAGATGAAGAGAGGAGAGGAAGAGAGAGAGGAAGAGAGGAGAGAAGAGAGGAGATGAAAGAGAGGATAAGAAGGAGGGAAGGAAAGAGAGGATAGAAGAGAGGAGAGAAGAGAGGAAGGAGAGGAGAGGAAGAGAGGAAGAGAGAGAGGATAGGAGGAGGGAGAGGAAGAGAGGAGAGGAAAGGAGAGGAAGAGAGGAAAGAAGAGAAGAGAGGATAGGAAGAGAGGATAGGAAGAGAGGAAGAGAGGAAGAAGGAAGAGAGGAGAGGAAGAGAGGATAGGAGGAGAGGAAGAGAGGATAGGAAGAGAGGGAGAGGAAGAGAGGATAGGAAGAGAGGAGAGGAAGAGAGGGATAGGAAGAGAGGAGAGGAAGAGAGGAGATAGAGAGGAGAGAGAAGAGAGAATAGGAAGAGAGGAGAGGAAGAGAGGATGGGAAGAGAGGATAGGAAGAGAGGAGAGAAGAGAGGATAGGAAGAGAGGGAGAGGAAGAGAGGAGAGGAAGAGAGGATAGGAAGAGAGGAGAGGAAGAAGAGAGGAGAGAGGAAGAGAGGAGAGGAAGAGAGGATAGGAAGAGAGGAGAGGAAGAGAGGAGAGAAGAGAGGAGAGGAAGAGAGGAGAGGAAGAGAGGAGAGGAAGAGAGGATAGGAAGAGAGGAGAGGAAGAGATGAAAAGGAAGAGAGGAGAGGAAGAGAAGAGAGGAAGAGAGGAGAGGAAGAGGGGAAAGGAAGAGAGGATAGGAAGAGAGGAAGAGAAGATGGATAGGAAGTGAGGAGAGGAAGAGAGGAGAGGAAGAGGTAGAGGAGAGAGGAGAGAGAGGAGGATAGGGGAAGAGAGGAGAGGAAGAGAGGTTAGGAAGAGAGGAGAGGAAGAGAGGATAGGAAGAGATGATAGGAAGAGAGGAGAGGAAGAGAAGAGAGTAAGAAAGGAGAGGAAGAGCAGAGAGGAAGAGAGGAGAGGAAGAGCGGAGAGGAAGAGAGGAAATGAAGAGAGGATAGGAAGAGAGGAGGAGAGGATAGGAAGAGAGGAGAGGAGAGGGAGAGAGGAGGAGAGGATAGGAAGAGAGGAGTGGAAGAGATGGTAGGAAGAGAGGAGGGGAAGAGAGGAGAGGAAGAGAGGATAGGAAGAGAGGAGAGGAAGAGAGGAGAGGAGGAGAGGAGAGGAAGAGCGGAGAGGTAGAGAGGAGAGAAAGAGAGGAGAGAAAGAGATGATAGGAAGAGATGAGAGGAAGAGAGGATAGGAAGAGATGAGAGGAAGAGAGGATAGGAAGAGAGGAGAGGAAGAGAGGAGAGGAAGAGAGGAGAGGAAGAGAGGGAAGGAAGAGAGGATAGGAAGAGAGGAAGAGAAGATAGGATAGGAAGTGAGGAGAGGAAGAGAGGAGAGGAAGAGAGGAGAGGAGGAGAGGAGAGAAGTAGAGGATAGGAAGAGAGGAGAGGAGAGGAAGAGAGGAGAGGAAGAGAGGAGAGGAAGATAGGATAGGAAGAGCAGAGAGCAAGAGAGGAGAGGAAGAGCGGAGAGGAAGAGAGGAAATGAAGAGAGGATAGGAAGAGAGGAGGAGAGGAGAGGAAGAGAGGAGAGGAGAGGAAGAGAGGAGGAGAGGATAGGAAGAGAGGAAAGGAGAGGAAGAGAGGGTAGGAAGAGAGGAGAGGAAGAGTGGAAAGGAAGAGAGGATAGGAAGAGAGGAGAGGAAGAGAGGATAGGAAGAGAGGTGGGAGAGAAGGAAGAGAGGAGAGAAGAGAGGATAGGAAGAGAGAAGAGGAGGAGATGAGAGAGAGAGAGGAGAGAAGAGAGGATAGAGAGAGGAGAGGAAGAGAGGAGAGGAAGATGGAAGGAAGAGAGGATAGAAGTAAGGAAGAGAGAGAGGAGGAAGATGAGAGAGAGGATAGGAAGAGAGAATAGGGAGAGAATAGGAAGAGAGGAGAGGAAGAAAGGATAGGAAGAGAGAATAGGAAGAGAGGAGAGAAAGAGAGGAGAGAAAGAGAGGATAGTCAGAGAGGAGAGGAAGAGAGGAGAGGAAGAAATGGAAGGAAGAGAGGATAGGAAGCAAGGAAGAGAGGATAGGATAGAAAGTGAGGAGGGAGAGGAAGAGCGGAGAGGAAGAGAGGAGAGGAAGAGAGGATAGGAAGAGAGGAGAGGAAGAGAGGAGAGGAAGAGAGGATAGGAAGAGAGGAGAGGAAGAGTGGATAGGAAGAGAGGAGAGGAAGAGAGGAGAGGAAGAGAGGGAAGGAAGAGAGGATAGGAAGAGAGGAGAGGAAGAGAGGAGAGGAAGAGAGGATATGAAGAGAGGATAGGAAGAGAAGAGAGGAAGAGAGGAGAGGAAGAGAGGAGAGGTAGAGAGGGAAGGAAGAGAGGATAGGAAGAGAGGAAGAGAAGATAGGATAGGAAGTGAGGAGAGGAAGAGAGGAGAGGAAGAGAGGAGAGGAAGAGAGGAGAGGAAGAGAGGAGAGGAGGAAAGGAGAGAAGGAGAGGATAGGAAGAGAGGAGAGGAGAGGAGAGGAAGAGAGGATAGGAAGAGAGGAGAGGAAGAGAGGATAGGAATAGATGATAGGAAGAGAGGAGAGGAAGAGAGGAAAGGAAGAGAGGAGAGGAAGAGATGGTAGGAAGAGAGGAGAGAAAGATATGATATGAAGAGAGGATAGGAAGAGAGGAGGAGATGATAGGAAGAGAGGAGAGGATAGGAAGAGAGGAGGAGAGGATAGGAAGAGTGGAGAGGAGAGGAAGAGAGGGTAGGAAGAGAGGGTAGGAAGAGATGAGAGGAAGAGAGGAGAGGAAGAGTGGATAGGAAGAGAGGATAGGACGAGAGGAGAGGAAGAGAGGATAGGAAGAGAGGAGAGGAAGTGAGGAGAGAAAGAGAGGAGAGAAAGAGAGGATAGTCAGAGAGGAGAGGAAGAGAGGATAGGAAGAGAGGAGATTAAGAGAGGATAGGGGGAGAGGAGGGGAAGAGAGGAGAGGAAGAGAGGAGAGGAAGAAATGGAAGGAAGAGAGGATAGGAAGCAAGGAAGAGATGATAGGATAGGAAGTGAGGAGAGGAAGAGCGGAGAGGAAGAGAGAGAGAGAGAGAAGAGAGAATAGGAAGAGAGGAGAGGAAGAGTGGATGGAAGAGGGGAAGAGAGGAGAGGAAGAGGAATGAAGAGAGGAGAGGAAGAGAAGAGAGGAAGAGAGGAGAGAGAAGAGAGAGAGAGGAGAGGAAGAGAGGAAGAGAGAGAGGAAGAGAAGAGAGAAGATAGGAAGAGAGGAGAGAAGAGAGGAGAGGAAGAGAGGAGACGAAGAGAGTTTAGGAAGAGAAAAGAGGAAGAGAGGAAGAGAGGATAGGATAGGAAGTGAGGAGAGGAAGAGAGGAGAGGAAGAGAGGATAGGAGGAGAGGAGAGGAAAAGAGGAGAGGAAGAGAGGAGAGGAAGAGAGGATAGGAAGAGAGGAGAGGAAGAGATGATATGAAGAGAGGAGAGGAAGAAAAGAGAGGAAGAGAGGAGAGGAAGAGCGGAGAGGAAGAGAGGTTATGAAGAGAGGAGAGGAAGAGAGGAGAGGACAAGAGAATAGGAAGAGAGGAGAGGAAGAGAGGATATGAAGAGAGGATAGGAAGAGAGGAGGAGAGGATGGGAAGAGAGGAGAGGAAAGGAAGAGAGGATAGGAAGATAGGAGAGGAAGAGAGGATAGGAAGAGAGGAGAGGAAGAGTGGATAGGAAGAGAGGAGAGGAAGAGAGGGAAGGAAGAGAGGAGAGGAAGAGTGGATAGGAAGAGGGGAGAGGAAGAGAGGGAAGGAAGAGAGGAGAGGAAGAGAGGATAGGAAGAGAGGAGAGGAAGAGATAATATGAAGAGAGGAGAGGAAGAGATGAAGAGATGATATGAAGAGAGGAGAGGAAGAGAGGACAGGAAGAGAAGAGAGGAGAGGAAGAGAGGATAGGAAGAGAGGATAGGAAGAGAGGAGAGGAAGAGAGGAGAGGAAGAGAGGATGGGAAGAGAGGAGAGGAAGAGAGGAGAGGAAGTGCGGAGAGGAAGAGAGGAGAGGAAGAGCGGAGAGGAAGAGAGGTTATGAAGAGAGGAGAGGAAGAGAGGATAGGAAGAGAGGAGAGGAAGAGATGATATGAAGAGAGGAGAGGAAGAGAAGAGAGGAAGAGAGGAGAGGAAGAGCGGAGTGGAAGAGAGGAGAGGAAGAGAGGATATGAAGAGAGGAGAGGAAGAGAGGAGAGGACAAGAGGATCGGAAGAGAGGAGAGGAAGAGAGGATAGGAAGAGAGGATATGAAGAGAGGAGGAGAGGAGAGGAAGAGAGTGTGACCACCATTTGCCTCATGCAGCGCCACACATCTCCTTCGCATAAAGTTTATCAAGCTGTTAATTGTGCCTGTGGAATGTTGTCCCACTCCTCTTCATTGGCTGTGCAAAGTTGGTGGATATTGGCAGGAACTGGAACACGCTGTTGTACAAGTCGATCCAGAGCATCCCAAACATGCTCAATGGGTGACATGTCTGGTGAGTATGCAGGCCATGGAAGAACTGGGACATTTTCAGCTTCCAGGAATTGTGTACATATCCTTGCAACATGGGGCCCTGCATTATCATGCTGAAACATGAGGTGATGGCGGTGGATTAATGGCACAACAATGGGCCTCAGGATTTCGTCACGGTATCTCTGTGCATTCAAATTGCCATCGATAAAATGCAATTGTGTTTATTGTCCGTAGCATATGCCTGCCCATACCATAACCCCACCGCCACCATGGGGCACTCTGTTCACAACGCTGACATCAGCAAACCGCTCGCCCACATGACGCCATCTGCCCGGTACAGTTGAAACTGGGATTCATCCATGAAGAGCACAATTCTCCAGCTTGCCAGTGGCCATCAAAGGTGAGCATTTTCCCACTGAAGTCGGTTACAATGCAGAACTGCAGTCAGGTCAAGACCCTGGTGAGGAAGATGAGCACTCCGATGAGCTTCCCTGAGACGGTGTCTGACAGTTTGTGCAGAAATTCTTCGGTTGTGCAAACCCACAGCTTCATCAGCTGTCTGGGTGGCTGGTCTCAGACGATCCCGCAGGTGAAGAAGCTGGATGTGGTGGACATTAGAGCCCTGTACGAGCATGAATTTCAGGCCCTACCCATGCCCGTAACGTTCAGGCCCTACCCGATTGCTTCTGACAAATTTAAGGCCCGGCCCTGCCCGAAACCCGAAATCAGAAAGAACTTCCTCAGTTAGTAAATCCATTAACTGCTCGTCTCTGTCTGTCACTTGATCGCTACGCTTGGGCTGCTCTGTCAGAGATATTAGAGAAAGGAGGAGATAGGAATCGCATTGGGCAATGAATGGAGGAACGTGTAACTCCTTACCCAGCAGACTGTCGACCAATCGCGTTCACGTTGTCATGCTGCCTCACACGGTTGCTAAGCTAATCTTCACGCAATCCCTTTTCAAAGTCAGTGTATGAGTTGAGAAACGTGCCTATTTTCCTCTAAAGCACGTAATGCACCGCGCGGTCCATTGTGAAAATGTCTGGGATCCCAACCTTTGGGTTGCTAGACGTTCATGTTATATGGCTACCCATCCACCCTGACCAACCACCCTACTTTCGTTTTTGCCTTAAGTAACCATCTGTCTTATGTAACCATACCAAACGTAACATATCATACTAATTTGAATGCCCCAGATTTACATTGACTATGTTACGTCTAGTCTATGAGACCAGGCTATGAGGTTTCACTCAGCTCACAGCTGATGTCATTTCTTCATTTCTTCATACCCCTTTCTTCTGGATTTTCTTTTCCCAGGGAGGGAGGGAGGGAGGGGAGAAAATCATGGCTCATGACAGATACAGGCTTCGGTTGACGATATGACATTTTGGCACGGTTGAATCATTCATTCATAAACATTCTTATCGGTCACTTAGGAAAGGTGCTTATAATAAATTGTCAACTGAAGTAGTTCCCAGCAGAGGGAAGGGGGGGAGAAGGCAGACAGAGCGAGGGAGAGAGAAAGCATGGAGAGAGAAAGCAGGGAGAGAGAAAGCAGGGAGAGAGTTCGAGGGAGAGAGAGAGAAAGCATGGAGAGAGAAAGCAGGGAGAGAGATCGAGGGAGAGAAATCGAGGGAGAGAGAGAGAAAGCATGGAGAGAGAAAGCAGGGACAGAGATCGAGGGAGAAAGAGAGAAAGCATGGAGAGAGAAAGCAGGGAGAGAGATCGAGGGAGAGAGATCGAAGGAGAGAGAGAGAGAAGTCAGGGAGATGGAGGGAGCACTATGTGCTTGTTTCAACAAAGGTAATTATTTGGAAGGCAATCAAACAGAATGGAGGATATTTATGATGTGAGCTCACATCTACAGGAGATACTGAAGACATTGATGGCTTCCAGAGCTCAAAGTAGGGCTGGGATCCAGTTCAAGATCACCACACTTCCCATTGCTAGCATACAGTAACTATTGTTGACACAATGCTACAGTACATGTGGTTTGTAAGAGCCTTGTCTCCTATTCAACCATTGGAAAGGACACTGTTTTGAGAGCACTTGAATCAGCCTGTTGAGCTAAGCAATATACCAGACGATAACATGAAAAGAGACTGTGGATGACAGTCGGGGCCCTATTCAGTCATAACATAATGCAGTAAACAGCTGGTTGTCAATAACAACACATGGTAAGCACAAATATCTCCACACAATATCTCAAGACAAATTAGCCTACATGGTAGTGGCACCCCAAACGTCCATTAAACTTAAACTTATAAACTCAGTATACTCATAAACTCAGCATACGTATAAACTAAGTATACTCATAAACTGAGTATACTCATAAACTCAGTATACTTATAAACTCAGTATACTTATAAACACAGTGTACTTATAAACTCAGTATACTTATAAGCTCAGTATACTTACAGTGCCTTGCAAAAGTATTCATCCCCCTTGGCGTTTTTCCTATTTTGATGCATTACTACCTGTAATTTTAATGGATTTTTATTTGGATTTCATGTAATGGACATACACAAAATAGTCTAAATTGGTGAAGTGAAATGAAAAAAATAACTTGTTTCAAAAAATTCTAAAAAATAAATTACGGAAAAGTGGTGCGTGCATATGTATTCACACCCTTTGCTATGAGGCCCCTAAATAAGATCTGGTCCAACCAATTACCTTCAAAAGTCACATAATTAGTTAGATAAAGTCCACCTGTGTGCAATCTAAGTGTCACATGATCTCAGTATATAAGAGACCAAAGATAACCCTGAAGGAGCTGCAAAGCTCCACAGCGGAGATTGGAATATCTGTCCATAGGACAGAGCTGGGCTTTATGGAAGAGTGGCCAGAATAAAGCCAATGCTTAAAGAAAAAAATAAGCAAACACGTTTGGTGTTCGCCAAAAGGCATGTGGGAGACTCCCCAAACATATGGAAGAAGGTACTCTGGTCAAATGAGACTAAAATTGAGCTTTTTGGCCATCAAGGAAAACGGTATGTCTGGTGCAAACCCAACACCTCTCATCACCCCGAGAACACCATCCCCACAGTGAAGCATGGTGGTTGCAGCATCATGCTGTGGGATGTTTTTCATCGGCAGGGACTGGGAAACTGGTCAGAATTTAAGGAATGATGGATGGCGCTAAATACAGGGATATTCTTGAGGGAAACCTGTTTCAGTCTTCCAGAGATTTGAGACTGGGACGGAGGTTCACCTTCCAGCAGGACAATGACCCTAAGCATACTGCTAAAGCAACACTTGAGTGGTTTAAGGGGAAACATTAAAATGTCTTGGAATGGCCTAGTCAAAGCCCAGACCTCAATCCAATTGAGAATCTATGGTATGACTTAAAGATTGCTGTAGTAACTAGAAGGATCTGGAGCAGTTTTGCCTTTTAGAATGGGCAAAAATCCCAGTGGCTAGATGTGCCAAGCTTTTAGAGACATACCCCAAGAGACTTGCAGCTGTAATTGCTGCAAAAGGTGGATCGACAAAGTATTGACTTTGGGGGGTTAATAGCTATGTACGCTCAAGTTTTCAGTTTTTTTGTGTTATTTCTTGTTTTTTTTCACAAGAAAATATATTTTGCATCTTCAAAGTGGTAGGCATGTTGTGTAAATGAAATAGTACAAACCCCCCCAAAATCAATTTTAATTCCAGGTTGTAAGAAACAAAATAGGAAAAATGCCAAGGGGGGTGAATACTTTCGCAAACCACTGTATAAACGCAGTACAGTACACTCATGTTGCTGTATTACATGTTGTGAGAACAGCATTCTTTTACTGGTGCGAGAGTTAAAGTGACTCCATGAGGATTGAAATGCAAAGGCTGTTGAGCAGATAGCGTTAGCTAGCTCAGAAGATAGAAGGTAATCCTCAGGCCAATCCATGCTCGTTCAGGTGAGACATCATGTCCGCGTGACCCACAATGCTCCTCTCTCAAAAAGCCTCTCTCAGACACGGCAGACCTCTCCCTCCGTGCCTTATTACCATTTCGAAGATTTCTCACAAAACCAGTCCACATGGCCGGGGACTTTGGTATTAGGCTGATGGCAAAGGCGACATCGCTGGCTCTTTCTTCTTCCAAAATAACTACTTAAAGACACTGGGAGGGAGGTGAGTCTATCTTTCTCAAATCAAATCAAATTTTATTTGTCACATGCGCCAAATTCAACAGGTACACCTTACCTTGAAATGCTTACTTACAAGCCCTTAACCAGCAATGCAGTTTTAAGAAAATAGAGTTAAGGAAATATTTACTTAACAAACTAAAGTAAAGTAAAAAAATTAATAAAATGAACACAATAAAATAACAATAACAAGGCTATATACAGGGGGTACCGGTACCGAGTCAATGTGCAGGGGTACAGGTTAGTTGAGATAATTTGTGCATGTAGGTAGGGGTAAAGTGACTATGCATAGATAATAGTACGGGTGGCCATTTGATTAATTGTTCAGCAGTCTTATGGCTTGGGGGTAGAAGCTGTTAAGGAGCCTTTTGGACCTAGACTTGGCGCTCCGGTACCGCTTGCCATGCAGTAGCAGAGAGAACAGTCTATGACTTGGGTGACTGGAGTCTTTGACAATTTTTGGGGCCTTCCTCTGACACTGCCTAGTATATAGGTCCTGGATGGCAGGAAGCTTGGCCCCAGTGATGTACTGGGCCATACGCACTACCCTCTGTAGCGCCTTATGGTCAGATGCCTATCAGTTGCCATACCAGGCGGTGATGCAACCGGTCAGGATGCTCTCGATGGTGCAGCTGTAGAACTTTTTGAGGATCTGGGGACCCATGCCAAATATTTTCAGTCTCCTGTGGGGGAAAAGGCATTGTCGTGCCCTCTTCACAACTTTCTTGGTGTGTTTGGACCATGATAGTTTGTTGGTGATGTGGACACCAAGGAACTTGAAACTCTTGACCCGCTGCACTACAGCCCCGTCGATGTGAATGGGGGCGTTAGGCCCTCCTTTTCCTGTAGTTCACGATAATCTACTTTGTCTTGCTTACGTTGAGGGAGAGGTTGTTGTCCTGGCCCCACACTGCCAGGTCTCTGACCTCCTCCCAATAGGCTGTCTCATCGTAGTCGGTGATCAGGCCTACCACAGTTTTGTCGTCAGCAAACTTAATGATGGTGTTGGAGTCATGCTTGGCCACGCAGTCGTGCGTGAACAGGGAGTACAGGAGGGGACTAAGCACGCACCCCTGAGAGGCCCCCGTGTTGAGGATCAGCGTGGCAGATGTGTTGTTACCTACCCTTACCACCTGGGGGCGGCCAGTCAGGAAGTCCAGGATCCAGTTGCAGTGGGAGGTGTTTAGTCCCAGGGTCCTTACCTTAGTGATGAGCTTTGTGGGCACTATGGTGTTGAACGCTGAGCTGTAGTCAATTAACAGAATTCTCACATAGGTGTTCCTTTTGTCCAGGTGGGAAAGGGCAGTGTGGAGTTCCCACTCCATCGCTGCCAGGCCAACATGAGGCTGGCAGCAAGCCTCCTGTGACCCGACTTCAAAAGTACAGTGGGGCTGTGGAGCTTGGCTGAACCATTACCTAATATTAATGAGTAATCTAGGCCACCAGAGAGAGAAACACTGAGGAATGTTCAATGTTGCCTAGCATTACTGCAGCTTGAAGTTTGTTGCCACTTATCATGATGATGTAGCACTTGTGGTAAAGTGGTAGATTTTATTTGAGTGTCCATAGTAGAGACTGATTTCTTAGGACTATTACACAGACAAACCCACGTTACTATATAATTCATTTAACTTTCAGACTATCAGAATGAATCATTTCGCTTTCAGTTGACATCAGTGGGAACTGGGAATAGAATCTATAATATAATTTGACCAGTGAGATAATTTACAATTCATAACTTCTCTCTATACTTTTAACACACTCCCCATAGGGCGTGGCATGAGTAATATTTCCATGACTCATTCAATACTGTAATGACGGCACTTGACATTGACTGAAATACCGCAGTGGAACTACAAAGACAGTCAAAAGGTTGAAGTACTGTGAATTTCACAGCAATACTCACTTGCAGTTGTATTCCAAAATCTTGGCTTGGGATTTGGGACCTTTATTTTACCAGATAAATTGACTGAGAACACATTCTCATTTACAGCAACAACCTGGGGGGATGAATGATACAATTGGATGCTGGGGATGATTAGGTGGTCATGATGGTATGAGGGACAGATTGAGAATTTAGCCAGGCCACCGGAGTTAACACCCCTACTCTTACGATAAGTGCCATGGGATCTTTCAGTGACCACAGAGTCAGGACACCTGTTTAATATCCCATCTAAAAGACGGCACCCGACACAGGGCAATTTCCCCAATCATTGCCATGGGAATCTTTTTTTAGACCGGAGGAAAGAGTGCCTCCTACTGGCCCTCCAACTCCACTTCCAGCTGCATTTGGTCTCCCATTCAGGGACCGACAACAACCTACCCTGCTCAGCTTCGTAGGCAAGCCATCAGTGGTATGCAGGGAGGTATGCTGCTATAACAGTCTGTCACTACTAATAGTGATGAGACTGATATTAAAGAATAATATCAAATCTGTCCATTCATTTTTCAATTCTGAGAGGCATGAAACAACACTCTGAGGACAAATGATGGCAACACTTTCTCTTTGAGAAGCATTCCATCTGGGGCTGATTGAAAAGACTGAGTGCCCCTAGGTTTAGACTATCTATTACAAGGCACTGTGTCTAGGCTCTGGGCTCTCATCTTCAACAGACAGGCATACTGGAGACGGGCCGACACTGAGATATGGAGGAAGAGCAGAGAAAGAGAGAGAGAGAGAGAGAGAGAGAGAGAGAGAGAGAGAGAGAGAGAGAGAGAGAGAGAGAGAGAGAGAGAGAGAGAGAGAGTGACAGAGACAGAGCGAGAGAGAGAGAGAGAGAGAGGGAGAGAGAGCGAGAGCAGAGAGAGATAGAGAGAGAGAGACACAGAGAGCAGAGAGAGAGTGAGAGCAGAGAGAGATAGAAAGAGAGATAGAGAGAAGCAGAGAGAGACATAGAGAGCAGAGAGAGATAGATAGAGAGGGAGACACTGGATGATACCAAGGATCATCCCTTGAAAATCAATCAACAACGAAACTCCACCAGCAGAAGCTTTTACAGAAAGACCAAAAAGTTTGAGGCATCAGATATGATCCATAACCCATGTCATGTATCATTCTATGACAAAGCCATCACAGCTGAAGATCAACATATATATATCAATATCAATATATATATATATATATATCTACAGTACTAGTCAAAAGTTTGGACACACCTACTCACTCAAGGGTTTTTCTTTATTTTTGACTATTTTCTACATTGTAGAATAATAGTGAAGACATCAAAACTATGAAATAACACATATGGAATCATGTGGTAACCAAAAAAGTGTTAAACAAATCAAAATATATTATATATTTGAGAATCTTCAAATAGCCACCCTTCGCCTTAATGACAGCTTTGCACAGCTTTACTACATGATTCCATATGTGTTATTTCATATGTTTGATGTCTTCACTATTATTCTAGAATGTAGAAAATAGTAAAAATAAAGAAAAACCCTTGAATGAGCAGGTGTGTCCAAACTTTTGTACATATACAGTGGGGAAAAAAAAGTATTTAGTCAGCCACCAATTGTGCAAGTTCTCCCACTTAAAAAGATGAGAGAGGCCTGAAATTTTCATCATAGGTACACGTCAACTATGACAGACAAAATGAGGGAAAAAAATCCAGAAAATCACATTGTAGGATTTTTAATGAATTTATTTGAAAATTATGGTGGAAAATAAGTATTTGGTCAATAACAAAAGTTTCTCAATACTTTGTAATATACCCTTTGTTGGCAATGACACAGGTCAAACGTTTTCTGTAAGTCTTCACAAGGTTTTCACACACTGTTGCTGGTATTTTGGCCCATTCCTCCATGCAGATCTCCTCTAGAGCAGTGATGTTTTGGGGCTGTCGCTGGGCAACATGGACTTTCAACTCCCTCCAAAGATTTTCTATGGGGTTGAGATCTGGAGACTGGCTAGGCCACTCCAGGACCTTGAAATGCTTCTTACGAAGCCACTCCTTCGTTGCCCGGGCGGTGTGTTTGGGATCATTGTCATGCTGAAAGACCCAGCCACGTTTCATCTTCAATGCCCTTGCTGATGGAAGGAGGTTTTCACTCAAAATCTCACGATACATGGCCCCATCCATTCTTTCCTTTACACGGATCAGTCGTCCTGGTCCCTTTGCAGAAAAACAGCCCCAAAGCATGATGTTTCCACCCCAATGCTTCACAGTAGGTATGGTGTTCTTTGGATGCAACTCAGCATTCTTTGTCCTCCAAACACGACGTGATCATTTTGACCCCACGGGGTGAGATCTTGCGTGGAGCCCCAGATTATCAGAGATTATCAGTGGTCTTGTGTGTCTTCCATTTCCTAATAATTGCTCCCACAGTTGATTTCTTCAAACCAAGCTGCTTACCTATTGCAGATTCAGTCTTCCCAGCCTGGTGCAGGTCTACAATTTTGTTTCTGGTGTCCTTTGACAGCTCTTTGGTCTTGGCCATTGTGGAGTTTGGAGTGTGACTGTTTGAGGTTGTGGACAGGTGTCTTTTATACTGATAACAAGTTCAAACAGGTGTCATTAATACAGGTAACGAGTGGAGGACAGAGGAGCCTCTTAAAGAAGAAGTTACAGGTCTGTGAGAGCCAGAAATCTTGCTTGTTTGTAGGTGACCAAATACTTATTTTCCACCATAATTTGCAAATAAATTCATTAAAAATCCTAAAAATCTCAATTTGTCTGTCATAGTTGACGTGTACCTATGATGAAAATTACAGGCCTCTCATCTTTTGAAGTGGGAGAACTTGCACAATTGGTGGCTGACTAAATACTTTTTTTCCCCACTGTATATATGCATGTATGGTTATATGTTTCCACATATATTACTGTTGTAATGGTTGCCACAATATATATTTTTTTACATGGATTTTATTCCATATACGAAATATAGAAATTTGACATTCAGTTTAGTGGAGACGTGCTGCTTGGCCAGATTTGATATTCTGTTGTTCGCTGCTGTAAGAAAGCAACGTTTTTGCCAATTGTCGAACAACAGCAAGAAATGCTAGAAAACTTGGAGGGCAATAAAATGTTATTGTGATGTTCTACAGTGAAAAGCAAAGCTGAAGAACGGACAATCAGTAAAGTACTGTCAAGGCCTAGCTGAATATAGCGATGTAGAGGGAGGAAATAAGGTTGAAAGAAAGGCAAGACACACTTGATCTTGGGGCTTGACATTCCAGTGAAAAAGGAGGGAAATTCTTCAGTATATTCCAGGCCTACAGGATGTGTGGTCGATTGCTAGTAGTTCAGAGATCCTTCCCCGTTTCATAAGAATATCACAACTAAGTTTAAGTATTTCCTGAACTTTGGAAAGGAATTAGGAAAGAATGAAATCAAATTGGTGTACATATATAGAATAACAATATCATAAGAATATCAGGGCTCAATTCAAGTATTTCTTGCTTTTGGAAATAATTACATTAATTTGGAGTAAAACAAATAGCGATGAAGCCAATTATAACAGTTTCACTTCAACCTAACAGTACACATGAACATAATTTCTCACAGGCAACACAGGTTTATTTTCCAGCTGCAAATAACTTTTCTTCTACATTTTTCTACCTTTCCCAGTCTCCAGGGAGCTGTCAGAAAACACATGTCTATATAAAGCAGATCCCGGTAACTCAACAACGTGACCTTTCAGATTCAACTAAAACATTCCCTCCACAACACATTACAGCAGTGAAGGTTAACGAAACCGCACACACCATCCTCCAGTTGCCAACCCCTCTTTAAAATGTAGAACCCTGCATATTTTCAAACTGAACACTTCGGTTAACTTGAAGAACCCAGCATGACTATTGGTCTCCCATCCACTAAGGTAAATATATAAATAAGTCACACTTCCTGCCATCCAGTTGTTTAAGACTGAGTGTGTGTGTGTGTGTGTGTGCGCGCGTGGTGCTTAAGACTGAAGAAAGATGTCGGTTCCCAAGCCTCTTTGTGGGAGAGAGGAACAGAGAACACCTTACAAACAGCTGGCCAGGGTTCATTAATAAGAACACGCTGACACCTGCTACCTCTCCTAAACCTGGGGATGATGCCAATTTCCACAGCATCCAAAATCCATACTACACCGTCTTGCCTATCGACACTCACAGGTTCTGTCTTCTGTCTGTGATCCTGTGTTTCCAGCGACAGGGTGAAGTGGGGGTGTGGGGAGAGGGGGGTGCAGACACTTCTATTTACCAGGTTTACCAGGTTTTCTTCCCCACTACAGTAGGTAGGTACATGAGAGACAAGCAGGCAGATGTTCACGGCGTGACTGCTGCCTCTTGAATATCTGCTTATCCACCATCTTCACAGGAACTTGCTCTATTTGAGCTTCCTCTACTGGCAAAGACATTGATGTTTATTGTCATGAGTCTTGTCCTGGAGGCAGAACTGAGCAATTTCCTCTTAGATAGGCCAGCTGCAAAGTGAAAATTGGCTATATTGTACAAATTCATGAAAGCAAAAATGAGCTTTTTGGTCTTCATTTAAGGTTAGGGTTAGGCATTAGGGTTATCCGTGTGGTTAAGGTTAGGGCTAAGGTTTAGTTTAGGTTTAAAATCAGATTTTGTGGCTGTTCCACCTAGCGACCACTCTGCAGAGCTGCCTCCACAACAAGATTCATGATCAAAAACACTAACCTGCTCCTGGCACTGTCAGTGGGGTTGCCTGTTTTGGTGTTGCCAGGTCCCACAAAGTCTGTCAAATCCACTTGGGTTGCCAGGTATTCAAAGTCTATTAAAAAATCAACCCATAGCAGTACACCTGAGTAATGATTGTCAGTGGGGTTGCCAAGTCAGTTGAATTCACCCACACCCGTACACTTGAGTAATCACACCTTCATACAGTAGGTAGAAACCTCCAAACCATACCAGGGTGCTTGTGCTGCTTTTCACACCAGATATTATTCCTCTCATTTCCATCCCATCAAATAAATGTTGTCCTTCATTCAGTCATTATGACAGGGAATGGGGAATTGGCTTCTTCTACTGATTTAAAGGCTACCTCAACGTAATACTGTATGACCGCTGGCAGACCCTGGCCAAAAGCTCTGTATCCTTTACAAAGCTATACATGTCTCCTGGCCTTGGACTACACTGGAGGCAGTTGATGTGTCTCTGACTTAGATTGGCATGTTTGGAATTGTACTGACAAAGATGTCCATGTTACAGCAATTTGAGGGAAAATGTTAGTAAATGGCACTGTGAAATGATGCACACACACACACATGCAAACACACACGCACAAGCACGCACGCATGCACAAAAACTCTGACACACATAATCACAGCTTTCCAGAGGCAGCAGCATGATAAGCCATTGTTTGGTTTTGTCATGTATAATGGGAATAGCAGCAGGCAGTCGACACTATAATGAGCAGTACGATATCCTAACGCTCCCATAGCGTGGCCTCAGATTCCCACTGAATAAGAAGTGTAACTCCAGTTGAAGCTCCCGGCTGTTACAGGGAATGAGAAAATTATAAGATTGTATAATACACTTCAAAATAGAGTCATAGGGGTGGAGTTCTATGGAGTTAATTGGTCTTAATTGGTCTGAATTGACTCTCCATTATGTTCTCCATTGTATGGAACAGTGAGGTTCCCCTTATCCTGCTATGGTACATCCTTTATAGTATAGAGCTCAGATGGTTTTGATTATAGTTTTGTTATAAGCTTTGTATCTCTCGCCATGTTCTTTATTTGCTCAATTACACCGACCATGTTTGATGCCAAACAGAATGCAATCATGTTTCGGTTTTTCTGGGGAAGGTGCATGTTGTCTGGATTCGGGATAAAGGCTGCATTCACAAAGGCAGCCCAAATCTGTCTTTTTTTTTTTTTTTTGACCAATCAGATCAGCTCTGAAAAATATCTGATGTGAAAAGATCTGATGTGATTGGTCAAAAGACCAAATAGTGAAAAAGTTAGTAGCCTGTGTAAACGCAGCCATAGTGTACCATATTGTATCAATAAACGTGATTTACTTTTGACATAAACTACAAAGCCCTGGCTATATATTTCAACATTTACATTTAACTATATCATATAGAATGAGTTATATCTCCCTTCTCTTAAATATGTCAGATTTGAAACAGAACTTGGGAACAATGCAACGTTGCGTGCAATTCCCAGTAATGTGATCAGAGATGGGGAACAACAAAGAATGCTGTTTGCAGAGATTTGTACAGCTTTGTACAGCCGACCACAGGAAACATGAAGCATGATTCACTAACTAAGAATGAAAACCTGAAAAAGATCTTGGCAGCACAAGAATATGTTTTTGTACATTTTATATTCACTTGTCCATATGTCAGTGTTGTCCGGTCTCGAGACCACATATTGAGTGTCTCGGTCTTGTCTCGGTGTCTGATACATTTTTACTTGGTCTTGACTCGGTCTCGGACAGTGAGGATTCATAATTTCTTCCTGAGACCAGTGGAGTAAAAAACTCATAATTATCAGCTTCCATTCAGTCAGCGCATAAAAGCGCTTCGCCAGGCCAAATATATAGGCTACACTCATTTCTTGAAACATTAATATCTTATAACCTACTGAAACCTGGGATTCCTACTTTACTTGTAACATTACTGTCCTTTACCTTCATTGAAAAATATCCTCAAAGTTTGTCCGAATTTCCTTGAGTCACTGGTAAGGAAGAGTGGGGGAAATTGTTGGAAAGTTGCAGCTCATTGTAACAGTCTTTATATCTATTATAGACAGGTTTATGCAGTAGTGAACCTATTAGACCTTCAGTGTGTGACAGGCTTGTGATGCTGAAAGGACAGTAATAATGTGCATGTAGAGAGGGCACTTTTTGTAAAACACAAAGGGCCAGTGGTGTAGTGGAGGTTATATGCAGGTATACACCCTATACCCACTTTTCTTTCAGTGGGTATCATCTACAGTATACTCACTTCTTAATCCCTTCTGATGCGTATCAAAGTAGTGTAGTGGAGGTATATTACTTATTAATTATGTAGTACAATAGAGAAACCATGCACAAAGTAGCCTACACAATCGCAAAGCACGTGAAATATATTCACATGTGCACAGAACACATAGCCTAGTTTCAGCGGAATAGCATCTGCAGGCAGCAAGAGCATGCAGCTCTCAACTGGTTGTAGTCATATGGAGCAGCTCACAGAAGAATGACATTGGGTAGGTAGGAAAGACTTTCAACGTATGATATCTACCAGTAAATGCTAACTAATGCAACAATGGGTATGCAAACCAGGTATTGAAAAAGTTTGGTACTTAGTCTTGGTTAGTAGGCTATTTGCGATGTGCAATCCAGTCATCATGCGTTGTTTGCATGAACATTTCTGAAGGCTTTCCAAAAAATATTTCCCAATGAAATGTTGATTGCAATGTAGGCCTACCTGGCATAATGATATAATGCTGAATTGTATCAATGGGGAAGGCATTTGTTTTGCTCAATTGAATTAAAGGGCAACTGCACCCTCCAAAAATATGTTTTATTTTATTTTTCCCAGACCTAAAAAATTGTCTCCTGATGTGGTTTAAGCGTCGTTGTGGACTTAGAATATCACAACGTAGTTTTTTTGTTTCATTTTAAAAAGTGTGATTTTGAGAGTGAAAATCTGAAAAATCTATAGGAAAACATAGTATTTTTCACACAGGGCGCCTTTCCTTCACACAGGACCCACTTCTCCAGGCACCACTACACCACTGAATAGGGACGATGGAAAGACAGCAGTCCATTCACTCAGACATAATAAGCCAGTAGGTCCCAATCATAAGAATAAAAAAACACAATCATTAGGCTAAGCATTTCCCAATCGAAATGTACAACTTTTACTTCCCATTGCAAAAAACATTTCACGTTTAGCACACAAAGTAACCGGTGGTCTAAAGTTTAAATGCAACAATGTTTCACACACGTAAGTTATTTTCAAAGTGATAGCTAACAACAGCATGCGAGCTGCACTAAAAACTACAGTTCCACTCCGATCATTTTAAACTTAAGTTCTTGTTGAAAGTTATTCTTGAAAAGGGAGAAGCTAACAAATTAGCAACAAAATCCTCTTCGATAACACCTGCTGCAGCCGCTGCAAACTAGCCTACAACAAAATCTAGCTAGCTAGCTAGACTGTGGGAAAACTATTGCTCGCTATTGCACAGTGACCTGTTGGCCTTTGACCTGTTGGCCATTACAAGTCAATGTGATTGGTTGATTCCACTGTCACTCCAAAATGTTCCCTAATACAGTTGAATGGCAAATGCCTTCTAGCAAGCTTCTGGTGGCCTAGCCAATGGCTGACTTAGCTAGTTAGATTTATCTCCCCATAGACCACCAAAGACAAATCCTGATTGGATATTGTTTTCTCTTCAGTGTTAACCTTTTCCTTTCTAACAAAAACTGAAAAGATTAAATCAGAACATCATTGAAAATAATTATATTATTATTATTATTTTTATTATTTTATAAATCCGTAGCCTTTCGATGAAAGTGTAAAAGGCCCTCATTGTTCCCAACTGTGTTTGGGTTAGTAAACATTTGTAGAGTGGCTCTATTTGCCCTCAGCATGCATTTTTTCCACCATTCTGAATGTCTAAAGAATCCAAAAGTTCTTCTGAATTACAGACCAATTTTCTGGTCTCGGTCTTGACTTGTCTCGGACCTATCATCCCCCTCCCGGACTCGGTCTTAACTCGGTCTCGCCCCCCCTCCGGTATTGGTCTTGACTCGGACTCGATAAGCTCCAGTCTTGGTCTTGAATTGGTCTCGCTTTAGGTGGTCTCGAACACAAAACTGCCATACGTTAGTCCTGGCCTGCTATAGGCTTTTATACTGAGCAGACAATGCTTGTCAGGTTATCTGGGTAATACACACTGACAGAGCCATAACAGAGAGAATAGGTTTTGTTCCTTATTAATAGAGCGAGGGAAAGAGGGGAAGAGAGAGAAACCCACATGAAAAAATACTATAGTATGCTATGGTATAAATACTATAGTATTCACTGTAGTGTTTTTGCAACTTTACTGTAGTATTCACTGCAGTGTTTTGTAGACTAATGTCTGAAAAAAACACAACAGTGAATACTGTTGTATTTACTGTAATATACTGTAGTATTTACAGCTAACTATAGTAAAAATACTGTAGTGAAAGAAAACTGTAGTACATACTGTAGTAATTAATGTAGTGTTTTTGCAGATTGCAGTATACTGTAGAATTTACTATAGTGTTTTTTGTTTCAAAAGTGGATGTTTTCTCCTTGAGGAACCCTACTGGAGAAATACTAAATTAGCAGATTTTCCATAACCTGTAGGTAGGTAGGACTGTGGTCTGAATGTATAGTTCAGATTTTCTGCTATTTTCTATAACCTGTAGGGAACACAACACAGTGGGGAAAAAAAGTATTTAGTCAGCCACCAATTGTGCAAGTTCTCCCACTTAAAAAGATGAGAGAGGCCTGTAATTTTCATCATAGGTACACGTCAACTGTCACACCCTGGCTCTGGGGACTCTATATGTTGAGCCAGGGTGTGTAGTTTCTATGTGTTCTTGTTCTATGTCGGTATTCTAGAGTTGTGTTTTCTTTGTTGGCCAGTATGGTTCTCAATCAGAGGCAACGAGTATCAGCTGTTGCTTGTTGTCTCTGATTGGGAGCCATACTTAAGCAGCCAGTTTACCCACAGTAGTTGTGGGATCTTGTTCCTTTTGGTTTGTACCGTAGGACTGCACGTATCGTTTGTTGTTTTGTTCGTGTTATCTCTATTAATAAAAATAGTATGTTTGCCTTCAACGCTGCGCCTTGGTCCACTCAATCTAACGATCGTGACAAAAGATACCACCATACCAGCACCAAGCAGCATGCCCAGGAACACACGCAGGAGGTAACTCTAGTGGATGTCCACCTCGGTTGGGGACAGATTACAGAGGAGGAGGCCGTCCGGTACCGGAAGGCTATGAAGGGGGAGACCCAGGCAGGAGAGGAGAAGCGGCGTCAACCGGGCCGTGGTCGGACAGGCGAGAGGCACCCCCAATAATTTTTTAGGGGGGGGCACACGGCATGGGCGACTGGGAAGCAGGAGGCTGCCACAGGGCGAAGTGGGAGATTAGGAGAGGAGGCCACCGGGTTTGGGGGGCCAGAAGGCAGGTTGGCGGAGCCTGGATGGAGAGTAGAGCCAACTCCCCGTACTCAGGCATGGCAGTATGAGACTGGGCAGGTTCCGGGGTATGCGGAGCTGCGTACTGTGCCACGAGTGGTCCGGCATAGTCCGGTACGTCCTGTGCGAGCACCCCACACGTGTCGTGCGAAGGTGGGCATGCAGCCAGGACGGAGTGTGCCGGCTCAGCGCTCGTGGCCTCCAGTGCCTCTCCTCGGTCCCGGATATCCTGCACCAGTGTCACGTGATGTTATGCCAGTACGGGTACACAGCCCTGTACATCCTGTGCTGATGCCTCACACAGAGTGTGTGAAGGTAGGCATTCAGCCAGGACGGGTTGTGGCAGCTCTTCACTCCAGGCCTCCTATCCGTCTCCACAGCCCGGCCCGGCCTGTTCCTGCTCCTCTCACCAAGCCTCCGGTGCGCGTCGCCAGCCCAGCCCGGCCTGTTCCTGCCACTCGCACCAAGCCTACGGTGCGCATCGCCAGCCCAGCCCGGCCTGTTCCTGCCACTCGCACCAAGCCTACGGTGCGCGTCGCCAGCCCGGCCCGGCCTGTTCCTGCCACTCGCACCAAGCCTACGGTGTGCGTCCACAGCCCGGCCCGGCCTGTTCCTGCTCCTCGCACCAAGCCTACGGTGCGAGTCGCTAGCCCGGCCCGGCCTGTGCCTGCTTCTCGCACCAAGCCTACGGTGCGCGTCGCCAGCCCGGCCCGGCCTGTTCCTGCCACTCGCACCAAACCTACGGTGCGCGTCGCCAGCCCGGCCCGGCCGGTTCCTGCCACTCGCACCAAGCCTATGGTGTGCGTCCACAGCCCGGCCCGGCCTGTTCCTGCTCCTCGCACCAAGCCTACGGTGCGCGTCGCCAGCCCGGCCCGGCCTGTTCCTGCCCCTCGCACCAAGCCTACGGTGCGCGTCGCCAGCCCGGCCCGGCCTGTGCCTGCTCCTCGCACCAAGCCTACGGTGCGCGTCGCCATCCCGGCCCGGCCTGTTCCTGCCACTCACACCAAGCCTACGGTGTGCATCGCCAGCCCGGCCCGGTCTGTTCCTGCTCCTCGCACCAAGCCTACGGTGCGCGTCGCCAGCCCGGCCCGGCCTGTTCCTGCCCCTCGCACCAAGCCTACGGTGCGCGTCGCCAGCCCGGCCCGGCCTGTTCCTGCCCCTCGCACCAAGCCTCCAGTGCGCGTCGCCAGCCCAGCCCGGCCTGTTCCTGCCACTCGCACCAAGCCTACGGTGCGCATCGCCAGCCCAGCCCGGCCTGTTCCTGCCACTCGCACCAAGCCTACGGTGCGCGTCGCCAGCCCGGCCCGGCCTGTTCCTGCCACTCGCACCAAGCCTACGGTGTGCGTCCACAGCCCGGCCCGGCCTGTTCCTGCTCCTCGCACCAAGCCTACGGTGCGCGTCGCCAGCCCGGCCCGGCCTGTTCCTGCCACTCGCACCAAGCCTACGGTGCGCGTCGCCAGCCCGGCCCGGCCTGTTCCTGCCCTTCGCACCAAGCCTACGGTGCGGTCGCTCACAGCCCGGCCCGGCCTGTGCCTGCTCCTCGCACCAAGCCTACGGTGCGCGTCGCCAGCCCGGCCCGGCCTGTTCCTGCCACTCGCACCAAGCCTACGGTGCGCGTCGCCAGCCCGGCCCGGCCTGTTCCTGCCCTTCGCACCAAGCCTACGGTGCGAGTCGCTAGCCCGGCCCGGCCTGTGCCTGCTCCTCGCACCAAGCCTACGGTGCGCGTCGCCAGCCCGGCCCGGCCTGTTCCTGCCACTCGCACCAAGCCTACGGTGCGCGTCGCCAGCCCGGCCCGGCCGGTTCCTGCCACTCGCACCAAGCCTATGGTGTGCGTCCACAGCCCGGCCCGGCCTGTTCTTGCTCCTCGCACCAAGCCTACGGTGCGCTTCGCCAGCCCGGCCCGGCCTGTTCCTGCCCCTCGCACCAAGCCTACGGTGCGCGTCGCCAGCCCGGCCCGGCCTGTGCCTGCTCCTCGCACCAAGCCTACGGTGCGCGTCGCCATCCCGGCCCGGCCTGTTCCTGCCACTCACACCAAGCCTACGGTGTGCATCGCCAGCCCGGCCCGGTCTGTTCCTGCCACTCGCACCAAGCCTACGGTGTGCGTCGCCAGCCCGGCCCGGCCTGTTCCTGCTCCACGCACCAAGCTAACGGTGCGCGTCGCCAGCCCGGCCCGGCCTGTTCCTGCCACTCGCACCAAGCCTACGGTGTGCGTCGCCAGCCCGGCCCGGCCTGTTCCTGCCCATCGCACCAAGCCTTCGGTGCGCGTCGCCAGCCCGGCCCGGCCTGTTCCTGCTCCACGCACCAAGCTAACGGTGCGCGTCGCCAGCCCGGCCCGGCCTGTTCCTGCCCTTCGCACCAAGCCTACGGTGCGCATCGCCAGCCCGGCCCGGTCTGTTCCTGCCACTTGCACCAAGCATACGGTGCGCGTCGCCAGCCCGGCCCGGCCGGTTCCTGCCACTCGCACCAAGCCAGGGGTGCGAGTCGTCAGCCCTGTAAGGCCCGTTCCTGCTCCACGCACCAAGCCAGGGGTGCGCATCGTCAGCCCGGTCCGGCCCGTTGCTGCTCCACGCACCAAGCCAGGGGTGCGCATCGTCAGCCCGGTCCGGCCCGTTCCTGGTCCACGCACCAAGCTAGGGGTGCGCATCGTCAGCCCGGTCCGGCCCGTTCCTGCTCCACGCACCAAGCCAGGGGTGCGCATCGTCAGCCCGGTCCGACCCGTTGCTGCTCCACGCACCAAGCCAGGGGTGCGCATCGTCAGCCCGGTCCGGCCCGTTCCTGCTCCACGCACCAAGCCAGGGGTGCGCGTCGTCAGTCCGGCACAACCCGTGCTTGGGTCACCGGTGCCTGGTCAGGTGCTCCACACCGGAGCTTAAGCAATCCGCTCCTACGATGTCCAGTCCAGCTCCAGCCAGCGGGGCCAGACCGGACCAGGGGCGCTACGGGGGGATTATTGGAGGGTGGTGGGCAAGCCCGGAGCCGGAACCGCCTCCGAGGAGGAATGCCCACCCAGCCCTCCCCTGTTTGGTTTATGTTGGGGGGGTACTGTCACACCCTGGCTCTGGGGACTCTATATGTTGAGCCAGGGTGTGTAGTTTCTATGTTCTTGTTCTATGTCGGTATTCTAGAGTTGTGTTTTCTATGTTGGCCAGTATGGTTCTCAATCAGAGGCAACGAGTATCAGCTGTTGCTTGTTGTCTCTGATTGGGAGCCATACTTAAGCAGCCAGTTTACCCACAGTAGTTGTGGGATCTTGTTCCTTTTGGTTTGTACCGTAGGACTGCACGTATCGTTTGTTGTTTTGTTCGTGTTATCTCTATTAATAAAAAGAGTATGTTTGCCTTCAACGCTGCGCCTTGGTCCACTCAATCTAACGATCGTGACATCAACTATGACAGAAAAAATGAGAATTTTTTTTCTCCAGAAAATCACATTGCAGGATTTTTTATGAATTTATTTGCAAATTATGGTGGAAAATAAGTATTTGGTCAATAACAAAAGTTTCTCAATACTTTGTTATATACCCTTTGGCAATGACACAGGTCAAACGTTTTCTGTAAGTTTTCACAAGGTTTTCACACACTGTTGCTGGTATTTTTGCCCATTCCTCCATGTAGATCTCCTCTAGAGCAGTGATGTTTTGGGGCTGTCGCTGGGCAACACGGACTTTCAACTCCCTCCAAAGATTTTCTATGGGGTTGAGATCTGGAGACTGGCTAGGCCACTCCAGGACCTTGAAATGCTTCTTACGAAGCCACTCCTTCGTTGCCCGGGCGGTGTGTTTGGGATCATTGTCATGCTGAAAGACCCAGCCACGTTTCATCTTCAATGCCCTTGCTGATGGAAGGAGGTTTTCACTCAAAATCTCACGATACATGGCCCCATTCATTCTTTCCTTTACACGGATCAGTCGTCCTGGTCCCTTTGCAGAAAAACAGCCCCAAAGCATGATGTTTCCACCCCCATGCTTCACAGTAGGTATGGTGTTCTTTGGATGCAACTCAGCATTCTTTGTCCTCCAAACACGACGAGTTGGGTTTTTACCAAAAAGTTATATTTTGGTTTCATCTGACCATATGACATTCTCCCAATCCTCTTCTGGATCATCCAATTGCAAGCAAACTTCAGACGGGCCTGGACATGTACTGGCTTAAGCAGGGGGACACGTCTGGCACTGCAGGATTTGAGTCCCTGGCGGCGTAGTGTGTTACTGATGGTAGGCTTTATTACTTTGGTCCCAGCTCTCTGCAGGTCATTCACTAGGTCCCCCCGTGTGGTTCTGGGATTTTTGCTCACCGTTCTTGTGATCATTTTGACCCCACGGGGTGAGATCTTGCGTGTAGCCCCAGATTATCAGAGATTATCAGTGGTCTTGTATGTATTCCATTTCCAAATAATTGCTCCCACAGTTGATTTCTTCAAACCAAGCTGCTTACCTATTGCAGATTCAGTCTTCCCAGCCTGGTGCAGGTCTACAATTTTGTTTCTGGTGTCCTTTGACAGCTCTTTGGTCTTGGCCATAGTGGAGTTTGGAGTGTGACTGTTTGAGGTTGTGGACAGGTGTCTTTTATACTGATAACAAGTTCAAACAGGTGTCATTAATACAGGTAACGGGTGGAGGACAGAGGAGCCTCTTAAAGAAGAAGTTACAGGTCTGTGAGAGCCAGAAATCTTGCTTGTTTGTAGGAGACCAAATACTTATTTTCCACCATAATTTGCAAATAAATTCATAAAAAATCCTACAATGTGATTTTCTGGATTTTTCTCAATTTGTCTGTCATAGTTGACGTGTACCTATGATGAAAATTACAGGCCTCTCTCATCTTTTGAAGTGGGAGAACTTGCACAATTGGTGGCTGACTAAATAGTTTTTTCCCCCACTGTATAAGGTCTATACTTTTCTTATCTGCTAAATATGTGTATGTGACCAATCAAATTTGATTAGAAAATTGGGATATGGGGGAGGGGAATGGGCAGGGTATATGCAAATTAAACACTATAGTATTTACTATAATTTAAAAAAAGTGTAGTCATAGTATTTACTACAGTTTTAATTTGCTGATAATACTGTAGGATTTACTATAGTATTCTACATTATATCACAACATTCTATATTAAGTACTACACATGATCAATAATAATAATAATATGCCATTTAGCAGACGCTTTTATCCAAAGCGACTTACAGTCATGCGTGCATTTATATATTTTTTTTGTGTGTATGGGTGGTCCCGGGGATCGAACCCACTACCTTGGCGTTACAAGCGCCGTGCTCTACCATTCTACAATATATTACAGTTTACTACAGAATTTTATGGTAAGGTACTGTAGTTTTTTATAGTAAACTGTTGTATTATTTCATATGGGAGAGAAAGAAAGAGAGACAGACACGCAGACAGACCTCTTACACATAGGCATTTAGAACAGAGAGTATTACGTTAATGTTGATGTACACTGCTCAAAAGAATAAAGGGAACACTTAAACAACACAATGTAACTCCAAGTCAATCACACTTCTGTGAAATCAAACTGTCCACTTAGGAAGCAACACTGATAGACAATAAATGTCACATGCTGTTGAGCAAATGGAATAGACAACAGGTGGAAATTATAGGCAATTAGCAAGACACCCCCAATAAAGGACTGGTTTTGCAGGTGGTGACCACAGACCACTTCTCAGTTCCTATGCTTCCTGGCTGATGTTTTGGTCACTTTTGAATGCTGGCGGTGCTTTCACTCTAGTGGTAGCATGAGACGGAGTCTACAACCCACACAAGTGGCTCAGGTAGTGCAGCTCATCCAGGATGGCACATCAATGCGAGCTGTGGCAAGAAGGTTTGCTGTGTCTGTCAGCGTAGTGTCCAGAGCATGGAGGCGCTGCCAGAGACAGGCCAGTACATCAGGAGACGTGGAGGAGGCCGTAGGAGGGCAACAACCCAGCAGCAGGACTGCTACCTCCGCCTTTGTGCAAGGAGGAGCAGGAGGAGCACTGCCAGAGCCCTGCAAAATGACCTCCAGCAGGCCACAAATGTGCATGTGTCTGCTCAAACGGTCAGAAACAGACTCCATGAGGGTGGTATGAGGGCCCGACGTCCACAGGTGGGGGTTGTGCTTACAGCCCAACACCGTGCAGGACGTTTGGCATTTGCCAGAGAACACCAAGATTGGCAAATTCGCCACTGGCGCCCTGTGCTCTTCACAGATGAAAGCAGGTTCACACTGAGCACATGTGACAGACGTGACAGAGTCTGGAGACGCCGTGGAGAACGTTCTGCTGCCTGCAACATCCTCCAGCATGACCGGTTTGGCGGTGGGCCAGTCATGGTGTGGGGTGGCATTTCTTTGGGGGGCCACACAGCCCTCCATGTGCTCGCCAGAGGTAGCCTGACTGCCATTAGGTACCGAGATGAGATCCTCAGACCCCTTGTGAGACCGTATGCTGGTGCGGTTGGCCCTGGGTTCCTCCTAATGCAAGACAATGCTAGACCTCATGTGGCTGGAGTGTGTCAGCAGTTCCTGCAAGAGGAAGGCATTGATGCTATGGACTGGCCCTCCCGTTCCCCAGACCTGAATCCAATTGAGCACATCTGGGACATCATGTCTCGCTCCATCCACCAATGCCACGTTGCACCACAGACTGTCCAGGAGTTGGCGGATGCATTAGTCCAGGTCTGGGAGGAGATCCCTCAGGACATCATCCGCCACCTCATCCGGAGCATGCCCAGGCGTTGTAGGGAGGTCATACAGGCACGTGGAGGCCACACACACTACTGAGCCTCATTTTGACTTGTTTTAAGGACATTACATCAAAGTTGGATCAGCCTGTAGGGTAGTTTTCCACTTTAATTTTGAGGGTGACTCCAAATCCAGACCTCCATGGGTTGATAAATTTGATTTCCATTGATAATTTTTGTGTGATTTTGTTGTCAGCACATTCAACTATGTAAAGAGAAAAGTATTTAATAAGATTATTTCATTCATTCAGATCTAGGATGTGTTCTTTTAGTGTTCCCTTTATTTTTTTGAGCAGTGTATTCTCTTAGGATAGTATTTTATCCACTCTGAGACTATATGGCACACTCTTCTAAAATTCTGAAATCTTGCAGAGGCATCCTGTGATGATTCTGTGTTGTTATGGATACGTTACTGTTTGATCTGTCTCTGCTTATCAGAGTCTGACTCGTGTGTCTTCTGTCGTAATCCAACTAATTACTGTTTCATTCATTCTCCTCACCAGCAAAGTGAAGTTACAGAACTAAAATGAGATTCTATATCTATGGACTGAAGTATCTACTGACAGAAGTAAACACACACTTCTAAAGGAATCTAACACAACCTCTAATCAAATATGGTACTTAAAAAAAAACTAAAACCAACAACAACCATTGTAGGTCTATCTAGCTTCTGTTTCTGTTTCTCTCTCTGAAACTGCTCACGACCCACTGACCTCCTGAAGGTTAATCCTCAGCAGGCACATCATTTAATTCAATGTTGACCTCATCTCCCTCTAACTGTTTCCCTCTGCATGGGACTGACCTTCAGAAACCCAAGGCCCCCTTTGGTGACCCCTGTTCCCTCTGGTGGTTTTTGTATGGGCCTGTCAGTACACACACACACACACACACACACACACACACACACACACACACACACACACACACACACACACACACACACACACACACACACACACACACACACACACACACACACACACACACACACACACACACACACACACACTCACACACATGGGAACACACACATGGACACACACACACACACACACATGGAAACACACACACACACACACACACACACATGGACACACACAGACACACACATAAACACACACATCTACACACACACTCTCAGAGGTTGAGTGGTAGCCGTCTCTCTCAGTGGGTGGTTAGTGGCATGTCTCAAGCGATGCCACAGACCTGTGACTGCTGGGGGAATTAAACCACACCTGGTCAGACACACATGAACAATCACACAGACACCAAACTCCTACACACACTCCCTGGAGAGCACACGCATGACCACGCAAACGCCTGGACACACACACGCATGGATATGCACAGACAGGCACACACACGCACGCACGGATGGACACACACATGCACACACACATGCACATGAACACGCACACACACACACACACACTCAGAGGGAGGACTCATGACCAAAGTAATTAATCCATTCTTAGGAAGGAAGTGGACGTGTGCAGTGTCTGGAAAAAAAATGAAGAATTTGTCTACAAGGTGCAGCTCATAAGGCACACACACGCTCACACACACTCACACACACTCTCACACACACTCTTACACACGTAAGCCACAAACACTCATTATGTGAAGCTATTTTTACTGAAGGTCTGTTTAAATCGACACAGCACTGTCTAGCTAACCATATTAGTTCCTAATTGGATGAGGAAGTGTCTGCAGCATTCAGCAATACCCACATTATCACACATTAAAGAGATTATCTGGTACTTTTGTAAACTTTAGCCAGTAGTTCTGAAGGTAGCACTCACAAGCCAAAGTGGTCCTTGAAAATTGGTTACTATGTCACATACAGTTGAAGTCAGAAGTTTACATACACCTTAGCCAAATACATTTAAACTCAGTTTTTCATAATTCCTGACATTTAATCGTAGTAAAAATTCCCTGTTTTAGGTCAGTTAGGATCACCACTTTATTTTAAGAATGTGAAATGTCAGAATAATAGTAGAGAGAATAATTTATTTCAGCTTTTATTTCTTTCATCACATTCCCAGTGGGTCAGACGTTTACATACACTCAATTAGTATTTGGTAGCATTGCCTTTAAATTGTTTAACTTGGGTCAAACGTTTCGGGTAGCCTTCCACAAGTTTCCCACAATAAGTTGGGTGAATTTTGGCCCATTCCTCCTGACAGAGCTGGTGTAACTGAGTCAGGTTTGTAGGCCTCCTTGCTCGCACATGCTTTTTCAGTTCTGCCCACACATGTTCGATAGGATTGAGGTCAGGGCTTTGTGATGGTCACTCCAATACCTTGACTTTGTTGTCCTTAAGCCATTTTGCCACAACTTTGGAAGTATTCTTGGGGTCATTGTCCATTTGGAAGACCATTTGCGACCAAGCTTTAACTTCCTGACTGATGTCTTGAGATGTTGCTTCAAAAAATTCACATAATATTCCTTCCTCATGATGCCATCTATTTTGTGAAGTGCACCAGTCCCTCCTGCAGCAAAGCACCCCCACAGCATGATACTGCCACCCCCGTGCTTCACGGTTGGGATAGTGTTCTTCGGCTTGCAATTATTATAAAATATAACGATGGTAATTATGGCCAAACAGTTCTATTTTTGTCTCATCTGAGCAGGGGACATTTCTCCAAAAAGTACGATCTTTGTCTACATGTGCAGTTGCAAACCGTAGTCTGGCTTTTTTATGGCGGTTTTGGAGCAGTGGCTTCTTCCTTGCTGAGCAGCCTTTCAGGTTATGTCGATATACGCTCGTTTTAATGTGGATATAGATACTTTTGTGTCTGTTTCCTCCAGCATCTTCACAAGGTCCTTTGCTGTTGTTCTGGGATTGATTTGCACTTTTCGCACCAAAGTACATTCATCTGTAGGAGACATAACGTGTCTCCTTCCTGAGCGGTATGACGGCTGCGTGGTCCCATGGTGTTTATACTTGCGTACTATTGTTTGTACAGATGAACGTGGTACCTTCAGGCGTTTGGAAATTGCTCCCAAGGATGAACCAGACTTGTGGAGGTCTACAATTTTTTTTGTCTGAGGTCTTGGCTGATTTCTTTGATTTTCCCATGATGTCAAGCAAAGAGGCACTGAGTTTGAAGGTAGGCCTTGATATACATCCACAGGTACACCTCCAATTGACTTTGGAGGTGTTAACAATACATTTGTGGAGTGGTTGAAAAACAAGTTTTAATGACTCCAACCTAAGTGTATGTAAACTTCCGACTTCAACTGTATGTGCAGATATGTGCACCACGCCATCTATCTCTCTCTCTCTCTCTCTCTCTCTCTCTCTCTCTCTCTCTCTCTCTCTCTCTCTCTCTCTCTCTCTCTCTCTCTCTCTCTCTCTCTCTCTCTCTCTCTCTCTCTCTCTCTCTCTCTCTCTCTCTCTCTCTCTCTCTCTCTCTCTTTCTCGCTCTCTCTCTCTGCTCTGTCCAGTGAGCCTTTGGGCCCGCCCTGCAACCTCATGTATAACGCTGGGCAGGCCTCTTGCTAGCTGTCACTCAAATGTGAGGGCCTGAAGGTCATTGGCTAGAACTCGAGTTGCTAGCTTGCTGACCCATGTGGGGAGAAATGTAGGAAAATGGCTCGGCACAACTTCAAGAAAACAGTCGCTTTCAAACTAGGAATTTTGCGGCTAATTAAGGTAAGACCGTATGCTGCTCATAGATCATGCATGTATGAACTACACATTGACACATCCAGCCCAAAGTGGGAAGTTAAAAAAATACTTTCTTTGTTGCCAAAGTACCGGAGCATGTCTTTAATTACAATGATCAATATGGTTTAAAAAAAAGCTAGATGCTGAACATTTAATATTACTCAGAAAGTTCTGACAGTTTACATGTATCTTTTTCCCCGTTCAGTCTTCCCTTCCAACAGTGATCAAACTGAAATTAAAGTATAATCACGGAAGACAGCAAACTCTCAATGTTATACAGAAACAACTAAACCACTGATACTGTATTATGAAATGATTCTAAATAAGCTTACAAAATATTTGATAGGAATTCTCTTAGAGCAGTTAATTAGAATGGATAGCATGACCGGCAGTCCTGATGGCATAATTAAAAAGTGAATGAATTGTCTGTTCTGTTTATTTCTGGTAAATGTTTATCTGCATTTGAGTTCAAGTGGAGTTGAGATGTGATTGTGTACCAGGAAGATATGCTACAGCGAACAAACAGACACACACACACACACGCACGCCCGCACACACACGCGCACATACACCACACACACACACACACACATACACACACACACACACACACACACACACACACACACACACACACACACACACACACACACACACACACACACACACACACACACACACACACACACACACACACACACACACACACACACACACTGTGTCCGGTTCCCGTCTGGGCTTAAATTCAATCAGTCTGTCTGAGGACTGACATCTCGGCTCATTATCAGGGCTGGCTAGCACATATTGCAGCTCCCATCTCATCTCCTCTTAAACCTACAGAGAAGATGAGGACAGGCCACCAGGCTACCACCCAAAACACATGGGGAGGAGAGGAGAGGAGAGGAGAGGAGAGGAGAGGAGAGGAGAGGAGAGGAGAGGAGAGGAGAGGAGAGGAGAGGAGAGGAGAGGAGAGGAGAGGAGAGGAGAGGAGAGGAGAGGAGAGGAGAGGAGAGGAGAGGAGAGGAGAGGGGAGGGGAGGGGAGGAGAGGAGGAGATGCTCCAAGCTACCACACAAAAGAGAGAGAACACCCAGCTGTAAAATGATGTTATGGGGAAAGAGAATGATACAAAGTTGGCTGAATGGGAACATGAACAGGAGGTACATAATGTGTCTCTTGGATGCTGTAATTGCGTGTAATTGGGATTGACATTCATGCGAGTGACAATTATTTTCCTGTACATTCCTCTACTGCATGATGATGATGAATTTTTTATTTTATAATAATTAATTTTTTTACCTATATTTAACTAGGCAAGTCAGTTAAGAACAAATTCTTATTTACAATGACGGCCTACCAAAAGGCAAAAGGCCTCCTGCCGGGATGGCGGCAGGTAGCTTAGTGGGTAAGAGCGTTGTGCCAGTAACCGAAAGGTCGCTGGTTCTAATCCCCGAGCCGACTAGGTGAAAAATCTGTCGATGTGCCCTTGAGCAAGGCACTTAACCCTAATTGCTCCTGTAAGTCTCTCTGGATAAGAGCGTCTTCTAAATGACAAAAAAAAAAAAAAAAAATAAAATAATAATAATAATAATTAAATAAATAGAAAAATGAAAATAGATTTTACAACAAAAAAATTTAAAAAATAAATAAAAATATAAGACAAAACACACATCACGACAAGAGAGACACCACAACACTACATAAAGAGAGACCTAAGACAACAAGACCTAAGACCTAAGATGATGAGGATGATGTTCCCAAAACGTTTTCTTTTTATTTCTAAGTGAAGAGCGAAGGAAATCACACTGTAACTCCCATTAGACCAATAAAGATGCTATAAGTCTCTCTTTGAAATAGGCAACACCTGTTTTCTACTATAGCCTTCGCCTCTCCAGAGACGTATTGCTTGAACGTCGCATCTCCTTCCTAAAGGTTTTGAACGTCTCATCTCCTTCCTAAAGGTTTTGAACGTCTCATCTCCTTCCTAAAGGTTTTGATGCGGACACTACAATACTATATGCTATTCACCATGAAACTGATCAACTACACACGCAGGCACTTACGCACTTACGCACACGCACACACACACATAAACGCATGCACACACACACACACTTTTGTTTTACTATCCTTGTGGGGACCTAACAATTGATTCCCATTCACAATCCTATTTTCCTTAAACCCTCATTCTAACCCTAACCACTCAACTAAAATAACCATTTTCTTGTGGGGACCGGTGAAATGTCCCCATTTGTCCGAATTTTCGTTGTTTTACTATCCTTGTGAGAGCTTCTAGTCCCCACAAGGATAGTTAAACCAAAACACACACACACACACATAAACACACACACAGGTTTTTATGCGGTAGGTATACAGTTGGTATTCACCAGTAACCATGTGTTCTGACCTTGAGGGAGAGGGTTTGGGGACCTGCTCTGGCTTGTAGTAAGGTGTGTGTGTGTGTGTGTGTGTGTGTGTGTGTGTGTGTGTGTGTGTGTGTGTGTGTGTGTGTGTGTGTGTGTGTGTGTGTGTGTGTGTGTGTGTGTGTGTGTGTGTGTGTGTGCGTGCGTGTGCGTGTGTGCATGTGTGTCTAGTCACAATGCACAGTATAAGCCCTAGCCTAGAAGGCCAAATGCTGGGAGGGCTGACCGCATTGCCATGAAACATAATATAATTTATACAACAGGTGGGTCTAATCCTGAATGCTGATTGTTTAAAACCGCATTCCAGCCGGTGTCTATTCCACAAGTTACCACCGGCTAAATCTATGACGTTAAAATGCCTATTTACTCTGTTCCATCTGACTATGCAATCCACTGTCTCATCAGCCCTGCCAGGCAAGTTATAAACTCTATCTCCACTATAAAAAGCATCTAGACATTATCTCACATTTATTTTAGACTAACATTTGGGCGGCAGGTAGCTTAGTGGGTAAGAGCGTTGTGCCAGTAACCGAAAGGTCGCTGGTTCTAATCCCCGAGCCGACTAGGTGAAAAATCTGTCGATGTGCCCTTAAGCAAGGCACTTAACCCTAATTGCTCATGTAAGTCGCTCTGGATAAGAGCGTCTGCTAAAATGACTAAAATGTAAATGTAAAAATTTGGTTTGCAACAGCAGAGTTTTGTACAAACCTTGCTGACTGTCTCTCTGACATTTCCAACATTCTTTCAATATTCAAATTCAATCTCCAGCTGTCCCATAGTATTGAACGAGTCGGGAGACGGGACGAAACAGAAAGGCAGGCAGTGTTTCTCAGCCAGTCCAAATCATGAATCAGCTGGAATAATTTTCTATGGACATATACAAAGAAAAATCAATTGAAAAAAGGTAAAACAAAATGAAGTGCAGTTAGTTTGCAGGCTTCAGTGTTTGAAGTGATTGTGTTAGCTGTGTTGTTGGCTAGCTCCTCTGAACAACAGTGTCCTGAAGAGTGAGCACATTTTCTATGCTAGGCGAAATCGCGCCTCATTAGCTCGTTGTTATGGATGTTTCCAAATAAATGTAACTAGAAAACAGCTTAAACTAATGCAAATGCGGCTACTTTGCTGTTATTCTGGTTGCGTTTTTTGACGTGACTGTAAGTTAGCCATAGTTTGCTAGCTAGCAAGCAAAGGATAAGAACATTGCCAGCCAGTATGGCAATGGAACATTTAGAATACAGAACAAAAAGACTGGGTTGCGTCTCTGGCAACCGAACCGATAGAATGAACGACCAGTCGACTTGGGTAGCAACCCTAGATTTGTGTCGGGACTATATCTTGTAGAAGGATGAAATAGTATGAATAAACTCACCAAAATAAAGTTTTTTATAAAAATATGTCAATCATTATTTGAATATGTTGGTAACCCGTTGTATAAAAGTGATAATGCCCTCGAAGCCGGTGTTTGGAGGATATATTGGCACGGTTTGCCAATATATCCTCCAAACACTGGCTTCTCGGGCATTATAACTTAAATAATGTAATGTAAATACACGACACGGCTGAGTGTATTTGTTTGTGTCACGAATGTTGAGAGACGGGTCGGACGAAGGTGCAGCGTGAAAAGCGTACATGTTTATTCACCCAATAAACATACAAACCAAACAAGAAACAACGTAACGTGAAGTCCAAAGGGCTATACACATACAAGCCTAACAGGAACAAGATCCCACAATACACAGTAGGCAATGGGCTACCTAAGTATGATAACTAGAACATAAACATAGAATATATAACATAGATTCCACACCCTGACTCAACAAACTAGAGTTCTATAGGTCAGGGCGTGACAGTACCCCCCCCCCCCCAAATGTGCGGACTCCGGCCGCACAAACCTGACATGACAAGGGAGGGTCCAGGTGGACTTCCCGCTTCGGTGGCGGCTCCGGCTCCGGGCGTGACGACCTCTCCCGCTCTGTCTCCCCATTGCACCCCTGGTCTGGTCTGGACCTCAGCGCGATGCTTCCCCTCTCCTTCCTCCCACGATGCACCAAGCCCTGTCTGGACCCTGGTGTGGGAGACCCCGAACCTGGAGAGGGGCTGACGTCTGGGCTTGGATCGGCCATCCTCCCGCGATGCACCAAGCCCTGTCTGGACCCTGGTGTGGGAGGCCCCGACCCTGGAGAGGGGCTGACGTCTGGACCCGGAGTGGAGCCGCTGACCGGAGCTGGATCAGGCTTCTGCTTTCTCCCATCTGAGGCAAACAGTCTCCATTCTATTCCAGGGTGGATACATGCAAACCATGCAGCATCTGCCCGGCAACTGTGTGTATTTAGGGAAAAGAGGAAAACAGTTAGGCACCTATCCACAGTGCACAGCACCATGACCAGAAAGCAGCCATTTGCAATGGACCACCACCAAACACCTCATCTACTCCACCTTCACATTGATTAATGGCCTGTGCCCGGCGGGGTTAAATAACCGCAACACCCGCTGCTTATTGGCTTCCTATGTGTTTGTTGACAAGTTGTCCAAGACACACTTAACATATCATCTAGTGGGGAAGAGGTTACAGATCAGCTACCAAGAGGTCAGGGGTCAGGTTATTACATTACCATCTGTTAACAATGGAGCTGTTCTGACGGACGGACGAAGGGATAGAAGGGCGGATGAGAAGGAGGGAGGCCTCATCATCACAGGGACAGACAGGCGGACCAAAGGGAGGGGTGGGGGGGGGATATCCCACAGATTCTGGGATATGCAGCGCCAGAGAAGTCACTCACAAGGAGCACATGTGACCTCCTGGGAGCCAATCAGAGTGTCCGAAAGACTGTGGGAGCGAATCAGAAACTCAGGAATGTGTCTCTCTCTAATCAGAAGCACATGGCGGGTGTGTCTGAAGATGAGGATTCAGAGGGAGCAGAGCAGACAGGGCTGAGTGGATACCAGGGGCTCTATGAAAATATACAGAAATAGAAGAGAAATGTAGGCCTGCTGCTTGCTCCCCTGTATGACTCTGTTCAAATGAAATAGAGAGAGAGAGAGAAAGCAAGAGAGAGCGAGAGCGAGGGAGAGAGAGGGAGAGAGAGAGAGAGAGAGAGAGAGAGAGAGAGAGAGAGAGAGAGAGAGAGAGAGAGAGAGAGAGAGAGAGAGAGAGAGAGAGAGAGAGAGAGGTTGATGGAAAACATGGAATGGTTCAAGAGCCAGGCAGGCAGTGCCAGATTTAGTCATACAGAACCGTCAGAAATGATAAAGAATCGTAAGACGTTTTCTGACGTTAAGAATAGTCGCTGTTTTTTCTGCTGTAACCACAGCGATCCATCCCATACTGAAACCCTCTGCTCTTAGACTACATATGTATATATACAACCAGTGAAAGGGCCTGGGTGATCACTCATTTGAAAGTGATGGCTCTTTGGCACGTGTAGCACGGTAAATATAATACTTACATGAGCCCTTTACATGTTGACTGCAAAAGCAAATTGCCTGAGTGACGTGTAAGCAATAACAGTTTAATTATGGTATCACAATGAAGACGGTAAACATGGCCGGGGAAACAAAAAGCTTGTAAATAACCTCGGCAAAGGGGACTTTTTATTTTAATTATATTTATCACCTGTTGTAAAATTAGGTAATGCATAGTTTTATGCACAAAGAGTCGGATGCAGCTAATTTTATTTCCAGAGCTACTAAGCGAAATATAAAATGGGTCTTGGATTTATGGTGTTTCTTGTTGCCCTGAGGGCTTTGGCCTCATGGTGGTATTAATCAGAGAGGGACTGCCTGCAGAGAGGAGAGGCCAGTGATTTGTGGAATTCACCTCCAGCTACAGTAAGTCCTGGCCTGGACACTGCAGAACAGAACTCCTTAGTACAGATAAGTACAGCGCTCCTGGTGCAAGGTTCTTCTGTCCTGAGTGCCAGTGTGTTTCTACTGCCTTGCCAACTCCTTATAGAATTGTCATGACAATGAGTGAAGGAGTTGGCATGATAACACCATCAGACTGGCACCCAGGCTCTTCAGTTTTTGGTACTTCAGGTTCTTCAGTCTTGGACCTGGGGGGGTTTATATGATGTGTAGGCTTTTGTTTCAGACCAGTAATCACACACCTGATTTCAACTGATCAATAAATAAATACATAAATCAATCAATCAATCAAGCACTCAATCAATCAATCTATCATAAATAACTTGATTATTTGAATCAGGTGCATAGGTTGTGACTGGGCTTGAACAATAGCCCGCATACCCTGTGGATCCCAAGGACCAGTGTGATCCTTTCGATAGAGATCACGCTTGTAAATTCAGTTGGTCTTTTCACTGAATTGTAATTGTTTGACTTAGCTTTGCATATGTGAGTTAAATACCAATTTGCTGTACTAAATCTCTGATGTAACACTTCAAAGTAACAAACAGACATATATGTAGGCAGAAGGAAGATTGATTTATTACAAAGCACTGTCTGTTCCTACCAGTTCCTATGAGATGTCAGAGGGAGAACGTTATTACAAAATTATAGCACTTCAGTTTTCTAGTTGCTGGCTGGTCTTTAATCCATTGCAGCAAGCTAGGTTGCGACTTCAAATCTTTACAGTACAATATAGTCAGTACTGTATGTTATGCTTAAACTTACTTGACAGAGATTGTATTCAATACTTTAGCTATTTTTCTGCGTTTTGTATCAAAGAAAGACATAAATGCCATATTCTATCTTCTGGTATGCTACTCATACAAAGTGTTCCAAGATAGTAAAATGTGCCACATCTGTATTGATGTTTGTCATGGTTTATTACCTGCTGTGTAAAACTGACAATACAAGCTAAGTAAAAATAAAAGAAAAAAAGATAAATGGTGTTTGTGCTCCACTAGTTGCCCTTTTCCTATATATATTCTCTCTCTCTCTCTCTCTCTCTCTCTCTCTCTCTCTCTCTCTCTCTCTCTCTCTCTCTCTCTCTCTCCCACCCTCCCTCTCGCTCTCTCTCCCTCTCTCTCTCTCTCTCACTCTCTCTCTCTCCCTCTCTCCCTCTCTCCCTCTCTCCCTCTCTCCCTCTCCCTCTCCCTCTCTCTCTCTCTCTCTCTCTCTCTCTCTCTCTCTCTCTCTCTCTCTCTCTCTCTCTCTCTCTCTCTCTCTCTCTCTCTCTCTCTCTCTCTCTCTCTCTCTCTCTCTCTCTCTCTCTCTCTCTCTCTCTCTCTCTCTCTCTCTCTCTCTCTCTCTCTGTGTGTGAGGCCTGTGACATCTCCAGCTGATTAGGAGTTTCACCAGGCCTGGTCCTTTGTGTGGCGTCAACCACTCTGACATCGCATTAGGCTCTTTCATTATCATGTAGTCACATCTAATAAGGGGAGCTGGCCTTAAACCTGGTGTTGAGGTGAGCCGCATTAAAACATGTTAATGCA
>NC_059224.1:9553281-9640781 GCF_020615455.1 Coregonus clupeaformis | reverse complement strand
CACACACACAGACACAATGAAGAGTTGATCATGGTGGTGTTACCCTCCAGGGGAGGAGAGGTTATGTGCAGCCATTGGAATTAAGGGTTCATAGATGTATATGTTAAGAGAGGGACTGTAAATGTATAGGTTAGAGGAGAGTTATGGAGTTTACATCCTGTACACTAAAGGAATGTAAGGAATGAAGATGAAGATGGAGGAGAGAGGAGGAAGGCTCTGTGTAAACAACCACAATGTACATTGCATTCGGAAAGTATTCAGACCCCTTGATTTTTTCTATATTTTGTTACATTGCAGCCTTATTCTAAAATCTATTAAATCGTTTTTTCTGATTTTTATGGGGGTATTGTGTGTAGATTGATGAGGGAAAAATTGTTTTAATCCATTTTGGAATAAGGCTTTAATGTAACAAAATGTGGAAAAAGTCAAGGGGTCTGAATACTTTCCGAATGCACTGTATACTTGCCTCAGTATGGTATTCTCATCAAAATAGTACCATGACAGCTCAATGGCAAGTTCAGTATATACAGTACTATGGTAATGACAAGAAAATAGTGTTCATATGATAAATGACAAGGGAAATATACTTAAAATATGGTAATTATATAATGAATGGTTTTACCATAGGAAATGACAAGTGCATAGCAACGTAGCTCAGTACTAAGGGACGTAGCTATACTGTATTTAATTATGAGTCTGTCAACTGATGTAATAAGGTAGCTAGGATTGCTGGGATGTGATGGTCATTTTTCAAATCTCCTTGATGCTGCCAACAATTACGTGACCCATACGTGGGGTCCTACTGTATGTAAGGAACTATAGTGTGTGTGTGTGAGTGTGCATGCGTGCAGGAGTGTGTGTGCGTGCAGGTGTGTGTGTGTGTGTGTGTGTGTGTGTGTGTGTGTGTGTGTGTGCGTGCGTCTGTGTGTGTCTCTGAATCCAAAGTGCTTAAGTGCTTTCAGCTAAAGAAAAATAATCTCAACCATGAATTTTTTGTGGACCAACAAGATCTCACAGTTTCCCTTCGAAATTCGACATGATGTCCCAGATGTGCTCAATTGGATTCAGGTCTGGGGAATGGGCGGGCCAGTCCATAGCATCAATGCCTTCCTCTTGCAGGAACTGCTGACACACTCCAGCCACATGAGGTCTAGCATTGTCTTGCATTAGGAGGAACCCAGGGCCAACCGCACCAGCATATGGTCTCACAAGGGGTCTGAGGATCTCATCTCGGTACCTAATGGCAGTCAGGCTACCTCTGGCGAGCACATGGAGGGCTGTGCGGCCCCCCAAAGAAATGCCACCCCACACCATGACTGGCCCACCGCAAAACCGGTCATGCTGGAGGATGTTGCAGGCAGCAGAACGTTCTCCACGCCGTCTCCAGACTCTGTCACGTCTGTTACATGTGCTCAGTATGAACCTGCTTTCATCTGTAAAGAGCACAGGGCGCCAGTGGCGAATTTGCCAATCTTGGTGTTCTCTGGCAAATGCCAAACGTCCTGCACGGTGTTGGGCTGTAAGCACAACCCCCACCTGTGGACGTCGGGCCCTCATACCACCCTCATGGAGTCTGTTTCTGACCGTTTGAGCAGACACATGCACATTTGTGGCCTGCTGGAGGTCATTTTGCAGGGCTCTGGCAGTGCTCCTCCTGCTCCTCCTTGCACAAAGGCGGAGGTAGCGGTCCTGCTGCTGGGTTGTTGCCCTCCTACGGCCTCCTCCACGTCTCCTGATGTACTGGCCTGTCTCCTGGTAGCGCCTCCATGCTCTGGACACTACGCTGACAGACACAGCAAACCTTCTTGCCACAGCTCGCATTGATGTGGAATCCTAGATGAGCTGCACTACCTGCGCCACTTGTGTGGGTTGTAGACTCCGTCTCATGCTACCACTAGAGTGAAAGCACCGCCAGCATTCAAAAGTGACCAAAACATCAGCCAGGAAGCATAGGAACTGAGAAGTGGTCTGTGGTCACCACCTGCAAAACCAGTCCTTTATTGGGGGTGTCTTGCTAATTGCCTATAATTTCCACCTGTTGTCTATTCCATTTGCACAACTTCATGTGCAATGTATTGTCAATCAGTGTTGCTTCCTAAGTGGACAGTTTGATTTCACAGAAGTGTGATTGACTTGGAGTTACATTGTGTTGTTTAACTGTTCCCTTTATTTTTTTGAGCAGTGTATATATATATATATATATATATACATATATATTGTGGCTTACAGCAGGTCAGCCACCAGGGAGAGACTCGTCAAGGCCTGGTAACAGATGGAGTATACATCACGAGGCAGTGGCTCCATCTGCTGGATGTGCCAGGTCTCGACGGGCTCCCCGGACAGGACTAATTGGGGCTGATTGGGAGCTGGTGAGTAATTAAAGGTGGATTGCTCACCAGCTGTGCAAGGCCCATAAAGCTCCCCCCTAGGGAACCACTGGAAGAGGAGCCCAGCCTCCCCCTTCTCAATTTCGAGGGGCCAGTCGAGACCCCGTTGGGGGCCAACTGATGGGACAATTCGGGATGGCCCAGTGGGAGGATCCGAATTTGAAAGCTGCCGCAGCCCAAGTAATAGCGGTGGATGGACAGCTACTTCTGGGGGTGAGTGACTGGCGATACCCCCATTTACAAATTAAGAATAACCTTTTGTATCAGGTGTCGCGCCAACAGGGGGAACTTCGAGAGGTATTGTTGCTGCCCCGACGGTACGTAGGAACCGTTCTTCAGCTGGCCCACACCCACCTGTTGGGGGTGCACCTGGGAATGGAGAAGACCAGGGAACGAGTCGCCGCCCGGTTCCACTGGCCTGGGATGAGGAGGGCCGTGGAAGACTACTGTCGCAGCTGCCCGGAGTGTCAACTCACTGCCCCGAAAGCACACTTCCGAAACCCTCTGGTCCCCCTGCCGATCATCGGGGTACCCTTTGAACGCATCGCCATGGACATAGTGGGACCCCTGGTAAAGACTGCACGAAGACACAGGTACATCTTGGTAATGTAGACTATGCCACCCAGTATCCCGAGGCCATTCCCCTACGGGCGGCGGTATCCAAGGGAATCACCCGGGAGCTGTTCCACCTCTTTAGCCGGGTGGGCATCCCGAACAAGATCCTGACAGACCAAGGTACAGAGTTTATGTCCCGCCTCATGAAAAAGTTGTGTGCCCTCATGCAGCTCAAGCAGATCCGGACCTCAGTTTTTCACCCGCAGACAGATGGGCTCATCGAGCGCTTTAACAAAATGCTCAAACAGATGCTCGGAAGGTCATCGAGCAGGACGGGAAGAACTGGGACCAGCTACTACCCCACCTAATGTTCTCAATCCGAGAAGTACCCCAATCCTCCACTGGGTTTCCCCGTTTGAACTCCTCTACGGGAGGAGGCCACGTGGCCTACTGGATCTCGCCAAGGAGGTGTGGGAAGCCAAACCGACCCCCTTACACAGGGTGGTAAAGCACATGGAGACGATGCGGGAGCGGATGACAGCCATATGGCCAGTCGTGAGGGAACATATGGAGAAGGCCCAACGCGCCCAAGCCCAGGTCTACAATCGGGGAGCCCAGCCCCGAGAATTCCAGGTGGGAGACAGGGTGTTGGTGTTGATCCCCACGGTCAAAAGTAAGTTCCTGGCAACAGTGCACGGACCATACGAGGTGGTCGAGAAAATGGGACCTGTCAACTACCGCGTACGGAAACCGGGGAGACGGAAACCTCAACAGATTTACCACGTGAACCTGTTGAAGAAGTGGCATGAGAGGACAGCCTTGGCCGTGTTATGGTCGGGACCCAGGACGCCAACGGTACCAGTGGTGGTCCCGAGCAGTGAGGACCTCGACCCGGCCCAGAAGCAAGAGCTCCGGGAGCTTGTCGATCGGAACATGGCAGTGTTCTCCGAGATGCTGGGCCGCACGACCCTCATTGAACACCACATCCGTACCCGGCCCGAGGAAACTGTAAGAAAGAGGCCGTATCGAATTCCGGAAGCCGACGGAAGGCCGTGAAACAAGAAGTGGAGGCTATGCTGAGGATGGGGGTCGTTGAGGAGTCCCACAGTGCATGATGCAGCCCCATGGTATTGGTGCCCAAACCGGACGGTAGCCCCAGCTTCTGTAATGATTTCCAGGGTGTGAACGACATGAGCATATTCGACGCCTACCCCATGTCGAGGGTGGACGAGCTAATCGACCGATTGGGAAAGGCCCGGTACATCAGCACCCTTGACCTGACCAAATGATATTGGCAGGTACCATTGGCAGCCTCCTCCCGGGAGAAGACGGCGTTCTCGACACCAGACGGTCTGTACCAGTACCGGGTGCTCCCGTTCAGTCTCCACGGAGCCCCGCCCACATTCCAGCGACTGAGGAACAGAGTGCTTCGACCCCACCAGCAGTACGCAGTGGCCTATCTGGATGATATCATCATCCACAGCCATGGTTGGGAGGAGCACCTGACGCGCCTCCAGGCGGTGCTGGACGCGCTCAGACAAGCCCGATTGACCGTGAACCCCAAGAAATGCAAGCTAGGATTCGAGAAGGTGGAGTACCTGGGGTATTTGATCGGACGGGGGAACGTCATGCCCCAGGAGAGGAAGGTTCACGCGATACGTGACTGGCCCGTTCCACGTACCGACACAGGTCAAGTCCTTCCTGGGACTGGCAGGATACTATAGCTGGTTTATCCCCAACTTTGCGGCTATAGCTTCCCCCCTCACCGATCTAACCATGGCCCGCCTCCCGAAAACAGTGAAATGGACGGACAATACAGAAGCGGCGTTCAGCCGTCTGAAGGAAGCGATATGCTCCCATCCGATTCTCGTAACGCCCGATTTCCAGGTGCTGATGGTGGTCCAGACGGATGCATGTGATACGGGACTAGGGGCCGTTCTGTCCCAGATACACGATGGGGAGGAACACCCAATCATGTACATCAGCCGAAAGCTGATACCGAGAGAGAAAAAAGACTCAATTGTTGAGAAAGAGTGTCTGGCGGTTAAGTGGGCGCTAGACACTCTCAAGTATTAACTGTTAGGTACCCACTTCACCCTGGTCACAGACCATGCTCCCCTGGTCTGGATGGCCAGGGGAAAAGACACAAACGATCGGGTCACCAGGTGGATCTTGTCCCTTCAACGCTTCTCTTTTTCTGTTGTGCACAGGTCAGGGGCGAAGCATGGAAATGCGGATGCCCTATCGAGAAGGGAGACAGATGTTGCACTGATGACCGTCCCCTCCCCGACAGAGCCAAGGGGGGTGGGGGCATACAGCAGGTCAGCCACCAGGGGGAAGCCTGGTAACAGATGGAGTATACATCACGAAGCGGTGGCTCCATCTGCTGGATGTGCCAGGTCTCGACGGGCTCCCCGGACAGGACTAATTGGGGCTGATTGGGAGCTGGTGAGTAATTAAGGGCGGATTGCTCACCAGCTGTGCAAGGCCCATAAAGCTGCCAGAAGGGCAGCACACGGGAGAGGACTGGGGGAAGTAAGGTAACTTCCGTGTAGAGGGTCTCATTAAGGAGATCCTTTTCTTTTGATCATTTTATTAAAAAATACCCTTGAAACCGAGCTAATCATACTCTGTCCGTGTCTGATATGTGTAAACGTCTTGACCCAACCCCCTGATCTGCCACAATATATATATACATACAGTTGAAGTCGGAAGTTAACATACACCTTAGCCAAATACATTTAAACTCAGTTTTTCACATTTCCTAACATTTAATCCTAATAAAAATTCCCTGTCTTAGGTCAGTTAGGATCACCACTTTATTTTCAGAATGTCAAATGTCAGAATAATAGTAGAGAGAATGATTTATTTCAGCTTTTATTTCTATCATCACATTCCCAGTGGGTCAGAAGTTTACATACACTTGATTAGTATTTGGTAGCATTGCCTTTAAATTGATTAACTTGGGTCAAACGTTTCGGGTAGCCTTCCACAAGCTTCCCACAATAAGTTGGTTGAATTTTGGCCCATTCCTCCTGACAGAGCTGGTGTAACTGAGTCAGGTTTGTAGGCCTCCTTGCTCGCTTTTTCAGTTCTGCCCACACATTTTCGATAGGATTGAGGTCAGGGTTTGTGATGGCCACTCCAATACCTTGACTTTGTTGTCCTTAAGCCATTTTGCCACTACTTTGGAAGTATTCTTGGGGTCATTGTCCATTTGGAAGACCCATTTGCGACCAAGCTTTAACTTCCTGACTGATGTCTTGAGATGTTGCTTCAAAATATCCACATCATTTTCCTTCCTTATGATGCCATCTATTTTGTGACGTGCACCAGTCCCTCCTGCAGCAAAGCACCCCCACAGCATAATGCTGCCACCCCTGTGCTTCACGGTTGGGATGGTGTTCTTCGGCTTGCAAGCAACCCCCTTTTTCCTCCAAACATAACAATGGACATTATGGGCAAACAGTTCTATCTTTGTTTCATCAGACCAGAGGACGTTTCTCCAAAAAGTAAGATCTTTATCCCCATGTGCAGTTGCAAACCTTAGTCTGGCTTTTTTATGGCAGTTTTGGAGCAGTGGCTTCTTCCTTGCTGAGCGGCCTTTCAGGTTATGTCGATATAGGACTAGATTATCATTTCTCAATTTCCCGACCGTTTCTGCGTGGTCCCTTGGTGTTTATACTTACTATTGTTTGTACAGATGAACGTGGTACCTTCAGGTGTTTGGAAATTGCTCCCAAGGATGAACCAGACTTGTGGAAGTCTACAATCCTTTTTCTGAGGTTGTAGTGTCTAAACAGTTTATGACTTTGCTGACGTTTGCAAATGGTGTGTTAGAGGAAGTTGACTCAGCTTGCGGAAGCATCTGGAAAGCATTACTATAGGGGCACCCTAAAACAGAGGAAGTCTGTTATGTGGCGTCCTGGGATTGGTCTGTGGGGGAAACCACCCATATCATGTTACAGATTATAAATACCATGGTTGAAACAAAGGACGGGAAGGAACAACATATTCGAGATTGGATCAGTTGTTCTCCAGATGTCTGCAGGAGTCTGTAAATTGACGCTGAAATCTTTGGTATAATAAACTATTATAATCAAGGACAGTGTCAGCGGATTTCTTGTCATCACAGCATCTCAGCATCGTTATCTCGACACTACAAGGTCTTATCTGATTTCTTTTGATTTTCCCATGATGTCAAGAAAAGAAGCACTGAGTTTGAAGGTAGGCCTTGAAATACATCCACAGGTACACCTCCAATTGACTCAAATGATGTCAATTAGCCTATCAGAAGCTTCTAAAGCCATGACATCATTTTCTGGAATTTTCAAAGCTGTTTAAAGGCACAGTCAACTTAGTGTATGTAAACTTCTGACCCACTGGAATTGTGATACAGTGAATTATAAGTGAAATAATCTGTCTGTAAACAATTGTTGGAAAAATTACTTGTGTCATGCACAAAGTAGATGTCCTAACCGACTTGCCAAAACTATAGTTTGTTAACAAGAAATTTGTGGAGTGGTTGAAAAACGAGTTTTAATGACTCCAAACTAAGTGTATGTAAACTTCCGACTTCAACTGTGTATATATATATATATATATATATATATATATATACGTTATTCACAACCACCTAATGTTCCGGAAAATACAGTTGCAATAAAAGCATCTGTAAGGGCTAAGATGGCAGCTCTGCTAGAATCAGCACAATTAACCTGCAGTGAGAACATCCTGTTTTACCATCCTGTCTTAATTCATGAACACCTCCACCACCATAATGTGCATCTGTTCAGCAAATGTGAATTTAAGGAGAACAGAGCTGAGCACTTCAGGCAGACAGATTGAGCTCAGTTGTGGTGAAAACGACAGATACTCACCGCTACCTGGCAATGCTAGACGTATGACCAAACGTGCTTTTAATCACTCTAAACTTTGCTCTAGCCCTTAATCGTATACCCTAAATTAAGATACAATCTGACTTGCTCATCAGATCCTGATGATATTGCAACCGTTATCCATTTAGAAACTTCCCTGAAACCTCTGGTCAGAGTCAGATCATCTGACTATCAATCAGAGGAGGCTGGTGGGAGGAGCTATTGGAGGATGGGCTCTTTGTAATGGCTGGAATGGAATAAATGGGAAAGTAGAAAACACATCAAACATATGGAAACCACATGTTTGACTCTGTCCTCCTATAGCTCCTCCCGCCAGCCTTCTCTGCTATCAATGTTTTATAGGTGATAATGGCTGGCAGGCTAACTCAGGGATTCAGTGACTGCCAAGGTATATGCCAGGGTTCCCCAACTGGAGGCCCACGGGGTGGTTTGATTTGGCCCCCCAAGTTTTCTGAGCAAACAATATATATATAATAAATAAATAAAATGTTTTAGAATTTTCATTGTTGGACATAAAAGACTGTACATTTTTGAAAATCTGTTCCCAAGTATTCCCATGCATAACAGAGAGACACGTGATCGTATACAAATGTAAGCAAGGTTTGAAATGATCATGTTTTTGCCAAATATTATATATGTTTGTGATTCTTGCAATCAAATTGCAGTCTACAAATGATTTGTAATTATATTCCGGCCCCCTGACCATCCACTCACAAAAGAATCGGCCCGCGGCTGAATTTAGTTGATGATCCCTGCTATGACTCTCACCCTGACAGACAGACCGACACATAACACTGTCTCACTGCTGGCAGTAACACACTGAGTCTGAACGCTCCAGCACTGACATCTCTGTCCCAGACAGTCAACATGCACATTGTCTTAGACACCTCAACTACTTTGTATGTTAACATGGCATGTGTCATGGTAGACACAGAGGCTGTGTGGTATCAGAAAACAAAGGCTGGATTGATATTATCAGGGGGACAGTGACTCATGACATCTATGTCCTGGCATGATAGAGTGACAAGTCATAGTTTGTGGCTGTTACTGGTACGAAATAGACGCATTCAGGGGGAATCTCAATAATAACAAATGACCACCTCATCTTGTCTCCTTCCCCTCACCTGAGGAGAGAAGAGAAGCTGAACCGAGCAGAGCCAAGCCAAGCAGAGGACAATAATCAATTTTAGACAATTGAGATGATGCACAGCCACAGTATCCTCAACGAGATGAAACAGGGACTTTCCTGTTGATGTCATATCCCTGAGGAGAACAAGCCACTGTTTCCTGATGATGTCAGGATGTTAGAGTCAGCCCCACCTGTTAATGTTCTCAGACACACAGAGACAGAGACAGAGACAGACCCTCAGAGGGGTATACTACAAAGCAGGATTATGGAGTTATCTAAATGAACTTGTCTAAATATTCTGATATAACATTTTATTTTGAAAAGAAAGATGAGCTTGAAATGGGCATGGACTAATTGATTTAACAAACAAAAAGACATTGATAAGTTTAGCTTTTTAAATTATCCATAAAATCAATAGTTATTTCTGGTTGCTTATCAAAGTTAGCTGGCTAACTCATTGATCCTGCTTTGTAGTACACCCCTCTGGCCTGGGGTAGATATCCTGAGCTGGCAGACTGTGAACTTACTGACCACCTCTTTATCCTCTCTCTGAAATCCCCCATGTCTACCTCACATCTCATCACATAGGCTATAACATCAATCCAGATCTGGGTTAAAATAGTATTGGTTCTTTCCAAATATTTTTGTTTCACCCCCTATTTCGTTCATGAAATTTGTCAAACGCTTTCATACCTTGGGAGTGTCCTGAAGTCCTGCTGTGTTCATGTCTCACCACATTTATTCCTGAAGTTGGGCTGTGTTCATGTCTCACCACATTTATTCCTGAAGTCGAGCTGTGTCCATGTCTCACCACATTTATTCCTGAAGTCGAGCTGTGTCCATGTCTCACCACATTTATTCCATATACCAATACAATATCTGTTGTCTTAATTGTCAGAATGAATAACAAATACACACCAGCTTATTTATACACCAGTTAATTCTAGCACAATTGTTCTAAATAGATATCTCAAATTTGCAAAAGCATTCAGTAAACAAATGATTGGTGGAAAGGTGAACTCCTAACTATCTAGCTGTACATGTCTTATTCTCCGTCCTTTAATTAATGTATCCATTTAGTTTCATCTAGCTTATTTAGCTTTGGTAGTGTGCTATCTTGCTAAACTATTCAAATATGCTTCCTCTTTTTAGCCGCATTACCTGACTCACCGTAATTAAACGTATTCCCCCAAAATTCTCCCAATTACCATGAGAACTCGCTGGAACAGTCAAAACAGGCGCCGGCAGAGAGGGCTGCCTCTTGTCTAGTCCTTAGGAAACCTTGCAGTATTCTTTTTTTTTACGTATTATTTCTAACATTGTTAGCCTAGAAAATATTAAGTGTTATTACATACAGCCGGGAAGAGCTATTGGATATTAGAGTGGCGTCAACTTACCTGAACTACGACCAGGAATACAACTTTCCCGAAGTGGATCCTTTGTTCTCACCACCCAGGGCATTTGAACTGATTCCGGAGGCCGACCCAAAACAACGCCGCCGGAGAAGTGGGAGCCGGAGCGGTCTCCTAGTCAGACTTAGAAGGCGTGCACGCCACCCATCGCTTCCGAGTATATTACTCACAAATGTCCAGCCCCTAGACAACAATGTGGACGAGATAAGTGCATCGATGATGTCGTCCCCACAGTGACCGTACGTACATACCCCAACCAGAAGCCATGGATTACAGGAAACATCCGCACTGAGCTAAAGGGTAGAGCTGCCGCTTTCAAGGAACGGGACTCTAACCCGGACGCTTATAAGAAATCCCGCTATGACCTCCGACGAACCATCAAACAGGCAAAGAGTCAATACAGGACTAAGATTGAATCGTACTACACTGGCTCTGATGCTCGTCGGATGTGGCAGGGCTTGAAAACTATTACAGACTACAAAGGGAAGCACAGCCGCGAGCTGCCCAGTGACACAAGCCTACCAGACGAGCTAAACCACTTCTATGCTCGCTTCGAGGCAAGCAACACTGAAGCATACATGAGAGCACCAACTGTTCCAGATGACTATGTGATCACGCTCTCCGTAGCCGATGTGAGTAAGACTTTTAAGCAGGTCAACATTCACAAGGCCGCAGGGCCAGACGGATTACCAGGACGTGTACTCCGAGCATGTGCTGACCAACTGGCAAGTGTCTTCACTGACATTTTCAACATGTCCCTGACTGAGTCTGTACTACCAACATGTTTCAAGCAGACCACCATAGTCCCCGTGCCCAAGGACTCTAAGATAACCTGCCTAAATGACTACCGACCCGTAGCACTGACGTCTGTAGCCATGAAGTGCTTTGAAAGGCTGGTCATGGCTCACATCAACAGCATTATCCCAGAAACCCTAGACCCACTCCAATTTGCATACCGCCCCAACAGATCCACAGATGATGCAATCTCTATTGCACTCCACACTGCCCTTTCCCACCTGGACAAGAGGAACACCTACGTGAGAATGCTATTCATTGACTACAGCTCAGCATTCAACACCATAGTGCCCTCTAAGCTCATCACTAAGCTAAGGATCCTGGGACTAAACACCTCCTTCTGCAACTGGATCCTGGACTTCCTGACGGGCCGCCCACAGGTGGTAAGGGTAGGTAACAACACATCTGCCACACTGATCCTCAACACGGGGGCCCCTCAGGGGTGCGTGCTCAGTCCCCTCCTGTAATCTCTGTTCACCCATGACTGCATGGCCATGCACGACTCCAACACCATCATTAAGTTTGCCGACGACACAACAGTGGTAGGCCTGATCACCGACAACGATGAGACAGCCTATAGGGAGGAGGTCAGAGACCTGGCCGTGTGGTGCCAGGACAACAACCTCTCCCTCAACGTGACCAAGACAAGGGAGATGATTGTGGACTATAGGAAAAAGAAGAGGACTGAGCACGCCCCCATTCTCATTGACGGGGCTGTAGTGGAACAGGTTGAGAGCTTCAAGTTCCTTGGTGTCCACATCACCAACGAACTATCATGGTCCAAACACACCAAGACAGTCGTGAAGAGGGTACGACAAAGCCTATTCCCCCTCAGGTGACTGAAAAGATTTGGCATGGGTCCTCAGATCCTCAAAAAATTATACAGCTGCACCATCGAGAGCATCCTGACTGGTTGCATCACCGCCTGGTATGGCAACTGCTTGGCCTCCGACCGCGAGGCACTACAGAGGGTAGTGCGTACGGCCCAGTACATCACTGGGGCCAAGCTTCCTGCCATCCAGGACCTCTATACCAGGCGGTGTCAGAGGAAGGCCCTCAACATTTTCTAAGACTCCAGCCACCCTAGTCATAGACTGTTCTCTCTGCTACCGCACGGCAAGCGGTACCGGAGTGCCAAGTGTAGGTCCAAAAGACTTCTCAACAGCTTCTACCCCCAAGCCATAAGACTCCTGAACAGCTAATCATGGCTACCCGGACTATTTGCACTGCCCCCCCCACCCCATCATTTTTACGCTGCTGCTACTCTGTTAATTATTTATGCATAGTCACTTTAACTCTACCCACATGTACATATTACCTCAACTACCTCAACTAGCCGGTGCACTGTTGGTTAAGGGCTGTAAGTAAGCATTTCACTGTAATGTCTGCACCTGTTGTATTCGGCGCATGTGACCAATAAAATTTGATTTGATTTGATTTGATTTGATTTGAGATCAGGGCATGGGTTGCTTTCCAGAGAGACATCAGGGATTGTAACATACTCTGTTTAACGGAAACATGGCTCTCTCGGGATATACTGTCCCCGTCCATACAGCCATCTGGGTTCTCAGTACATCGCGCCGACAGGAATAAACATCTCTCTGGGAAGAAGAACGGTGGGTGCGTATGTTTCATGACTATCGACTCATGGTGTAATTGTAACAACAGGAACTCAAGTCATTTTGTTCACCTGACCTAGAATTCCTCACAATCAAATGCCGACCGTATTATCTCCCAAGAGAATTCTCTTTGGTTATTGTTACAGCCGTGTATATCCCCCCTCAAGCCGATACCACGACGGCCCTCAAGGAACTTCACTGGACTTTATGCAAACTGGAAACCATATATCCTGAGGCTGCATTTATTGTAGCTGGAGATTTTAACAAAGCAAATTTGAGAAAAAGGCTACATAAATACTATCAGCATATTGACTGTAGCACTCGCGCTGGTAAAACGCTGGACCATTGTTACACTAATTTCCGCTATGCATACAAGGACCTCCCCCGCACTCCTTTCGGCAAATCTGACCACGACTCCCATTTTGTTCCTCCCTACCTATAGGCAGAAACTCAAACAGGAAGCACCCGTGCTTAGGACTATTCAACACTGGTCTGACCAGTCGGAATCCACGCTTTAAGATTGTTTTGATCACAAGGACTAGGATATGTTCCGGGTAGCCTTTGAGAATAATATAGACATATACGCTGATTTGGTGAGTGGGTTTATAAGGAAGTGTATAGGAGATGTCGTACCCACAGTGACTATTAAAACCTACCCTAACCAGAAACCGTGGATAGATGGCAGCATTCGCGAAAAACTGAAAGTACGAACCACCGTATTTAACCATGGCAAGGTGATGGGGAATATGGCAAGACAATCAAACAGGCAAAACGTCAATATCGAGTCAAAGTGGAGGGTTTACAGATAATCACGGACTACAATAAGAAAACCAGCCACGTCGCGGACACCAACGTCTTGCTGCCAGACAAGCTAAACAAGTTATTTGCCCGCTTTGAGGATAACATATTGCCACTGACGCGGCCAGCTACCAAGGACTGTGGGCTCTCCTTCTCTGTGTTAACCATCGCAAGGCTGCCGGCCCAGACGGCATTCCTAGCCGCGTCCTCTGAGCATGCGCAGACCAGCTGGCTGGTGTGTTTACGGACATATTCAATCTCTCTCTATTCCAGTCTGCTGTCCCCACATGCTTCAAGATGGCCACAATTGTTTCTGTACCCAAGAATGCAAAGGTAACTGAACTAAATGACTATCGCCCCGTAGCACTCACTTCTGTCATCATGAAGTACTTTGAGAGACTAGTCAAGGATCATATCAACTCCACCTTACCTGTCACCATAGACCCACTTCAATTTACATACCGCCCCAATAGGTCCACAGACAATGCAATCGCCATCACACTGCACATTGCCCTATTCTAAGAGGAATACCTATGTACGAATGATGTTCATTGACTATAGCTCAGCATTCAACACCATAGTACCCTCCAAGCTCATCATTAAGCTTGAGGCCCTGGGTCTCAACCCCGCCCTGTGCAATTGGGTCCTGGACTTCCTGACGGGCCGCCCCCAGGTGGTGAAGGTAGGAAACAACATCTCTACTTCGCTGATCCTCAACACTGGGGCCCCACAAGGATATGTGCTCAGCCCCCTCCTGTACTCCCTGTTCACCCATGACTGCATAGCCATGCACATCTCCAACTCAATCATCAAGTTTGCAGACGACACAACAGTAGTAGGCTTGATTACCAACAATGACGAGACAGCCTACAGGGAGGAGGTGAGGGCTCTCGGAGTGTGGTGTCAGGAAAATAACCTCTCACTCAACGTGACACTGACAAACTGAAATGGTCCACCCACACAGACAGTGTGGTGAAGAAGGCGCAACAGCGTCTCTTCAACCTCAGGAGGCTGAATAAATTTGGCCTGTCACCTAAAACCCTCAAAAACTTTTATAGATGCACAATTGAGAGCATCCTGTCGGGCTGTATCATCGCCTGGTATGGAAACTGCACCACTACCAATGCTAAATAGACTAAACAAATGGATATATTAACTCAAGGAGAACAAGACATGTACATCTAGTTTAGCAGTCTAGCTTTCAACCTATAACTATAACCTTGTTAACTGATATATAAAAAAAAAAATGAAGTAGTTCAATTATTTGGAACAATTGTTCCATATGGAAGCACACACACACAAACAAACACACACACACACACACACACACACACACACACACACACACACACACACACACACACACACACACACACACACACACACACACACACACACACACACACACACACACACACACACACACACACACACACACACTACACGCGCACACACACACACACACACACACAATATATTCATGATTTGAAACCCCCTCCAGCAGTTACGATTAGTTACGTACCTAGCCTAAGCTGTATATTCTGTGTCAGGAGAAAGTTACAGTAACTGAAAATGCTGCTGGGTGAGTGATGAAAACCAAGGTTACCCAAGCTGTAAATAAGAAGCAGAGAGAAAAGCTCTGGCGGTAATGTAAATGTCAATTCTACATTCACGTTCTAAAACTTTAGGAAATATTGAATAAACCCAATTAATTGCTGTTTCCACAGGCTTAAAGAGAAGAATCAGCGGTCCTTAATCACGCTGATGTTTGATGATTATCCCCGGGACAAGTTGATGTATAAGGGCAGGGTGTGTGTGTGTGTGCGTGTGTATGTGTGTGCAAGGTGCAGCCGTTACAGAAAGGCACATTAAAAACACTATAGAGAAGTAATAGAAGAGCCTGGCTGTCTTGTGGGTGGGGTGGGTTGGGGTGGGTTAGGTTGGGGTGGGTTAGGATGGGGTGGTGAGGGTGGGGTGGGTTTTGGTGTGTTTGTCCCCTTGGTCAGTGGCCTTGGTGTTCAGAGGAAATGGGACTCAGTACTCAGACGGGGTCCAGCCAGCTAAGTTGTCAGGTGACTCCATATCTCCATATCCTGGGGGATGAGGCGGAGCAGTGTGTGTGTGTGTCTGCACGTCTGTTCCTGCATGCATGTGAGCCTGTGTGTGTGTGCCACTGGGGGGGTTAGTTGACTCATGGTGTTGACACTGGCCCAGTGACAGTCTAAACACTCTCTCCTGCTGGGGTGGAGTCCCACCATGGCTCCCTTCACTGAGATTCATATTAAAGGGATACTTCAGTATTTTGTCAATAAAGCCCTTTATCTACTTCCCCAGAGTCAGATTAACTTGTGGATAGCATTTTTATGTCTCTTTGTGCAGTTTGAAGAAAGTTGCTAAGTAGCATGAGCATTGGCTTGTGAAACTACCTTTAACTTCCTTCATATTGGATGCAGAGACATAAATATGGTATCCACGAGATCATCTGACTCTGGGAAAGTAGATAAAGGGCTTTGTTGTCAAATTTCTGAAGTATCCCTTTAATAATTCAAGGTGATCTTAATCTCTGTGGGCTGCGAGGAGGTGCTGCCGCCTATTACCCCCAGATGAGATGGAACTGCTTTTACATGAAAGACCACAGACATAGAGACAATCAGAGACACGGAAAAGCAGGCAGACAGATAGACCCAGACGATTCTGAATCAGTGGCAGGGGTAAAAGAAACAGACAGACAGAACAGAAGCTTTGGCTATGAGGCTGTTTCTCTTGTAGCCCGCTGCAACCGAGAGAATGGTTTATTTTCTGCGTTTGAAGAGCTCTCACCAGCTAGGCCTCGACAATAAAATCTTGTTTTGATGACAGCCTAAAGTGGCCATTTGGCATGTATCTACGGGGTCCACCCATTGGGTCTCAGGCTCTGCTCTTAGTCTCTTTCATTGAACTCACACAGCAGTTAAGGATGTGTGATGTGGAGGCAAACAGGGCTGCTCTGTGCAAATGGCTATGTGTGTCTCCTACTGTGTGTGTGTGAGTGTAAGGTTGAGCTGGGTGGTTTGATGGGTAATCTAACACACACAGCTTCTTTCTCTCTCTCTCTCTCTCTCTCTCTCTCTCTCTCTCTCTCTCTCTCTCTCTCTCTCTCTCTCTCTCTCTCTCTCTCTCTCTCTCTCTCTCTCTCTCTCTCTCTCTCTCCTCTCTCTCTCTCTCTCTCTCTCTCTCTCTCTCTCTCTCTCTCTCTCTCTCTCTCTCTCTCTCTCTCATCTATATATATATATATATATATATTGTGATGTCACGAGAGGCTACACAGCTTTCAGCGGGATTGCTCAAGTAGTGCAAGGAGACCAGGTTCAACCAAAACAAGGATTTTATTAAAGGTCTTGGGAAACTAACGAAAGTATACCACAATACTGTTCTCTGGTGGCTCTTAAGGGCTAACAGTTCAGGGATGTCTCTTCCACATCCAAAATCATACCTCTCCCTCGCCCAAATAACTTTTCCCCAGTCTTACTGTCTTCCACGTTGCAGCTAGTGGCCAACCCAGCAAAACGTCCTTCCAAATGTCCCACACGTATTTCCACAGGTGCATATATCCAAAGGTGAGTATTTCCCAAAGGTAAGTATCTCCAAATCCTTATATTCCTCATGGAAGTGGACGTGCAGCACTCTTGTCCTCCCGAGAGCCCAGCTTGGAGACCGTGTCTCTTCCCTTCCCAAACCTTCAGCTCATCAGCTCCTCATTTGTTTCAGCTGCGTGGGAAGATTGGCCATAGAGGGTTGGAGTTTTCGACCATACCAGCAGATGGAGCCATAGCTGTCTGGGTTTGCAGCCACCTCAGGGGGATGTAACGTCCCTCCAGGACACAGCCTCTCGTGACATCACACATCCCCTCCTCGGGACCGACGTCCTCGTCGGGTAAAGGCAGCGAAGAAGGCATCACGCCGGGAGAGGGCGTCCGCATTGCCGTGGTGCTTGCCAGACTGCTCTCTCTTCAACTCCTCCAACTCTAGGACCAGGGACTCAGCCTCCTGTTGTCTCTCCTTGAGTTTCTTACTGAACGCATCAGCCTTGGTTTTAGCAGAGTTTAGCTTCTGTTGAGCAGCTTTCAGTTCCTTCTCTCTCTCTGCCTCCGCATTCTTCATCTTGTTCTCCAACACCTTGTACTTCTCCTCTGCCTTCTTCTGGACCTCCTTACTACTGCGCAGGGTCTCCTCACACTCCTCGATGGTCCTGCGCAGCCTCTCCAGCTCCTCCTGTTGCTTAGGGAAGGAGCTCTGTTGGAGTTTAGCCTGGAGGATATCTAACTCTTCTGTCTTCATGTCTAACTGTTGCTTTAACAAACGATACCTCTCAGCGGTCCCCTTCAGACCAGACAGTTCTTTGTCCAGATTCTGTAGCTCCGTCTCTGTGTCGGTCTGGGCACCTGCCATCCCTATCAGAGCCCGGGCGGGAGTGAGTAACTCGGAGGATTGCACCGGAGCCTTCCCAGGATGAGTCTTGCCTCTCCGTTTCCGAGGTACTCGGGTTATCCTCTCCTGAGACTCTCTCCAGAGTGGGTAAAAGGCTGGGCAGTCTCGTCCAATTAGGACAGGGACGGGGAGGGAATCAACCACCCCCGCCGTCGTGTGTATGGTTCCCCGTGTGCTGGTCATTGTAAGTTCAGTAATGGGGTATTCTCTGGTGTCCCCATGGACACAGGAAACTGGGAGGACTTTCCCCGGGGGTCAGACACGTTGGGCCCACCAAATCCTTACGCACCAGGGTGGCCCGGCTACCAGAATCCAGTAAGGCCTCCACATCATGGTGATTCACAGTTACCGGGCAGGTGGGGGGTCGATCTGGGCCGCCATCTACGACTCCCAAGAGCGAGGCAAAACGGTGTGTGGGTGCTGAGCTGGAGGACTCCGCAGTGGGCATAGGTTCATCGGCTGGCTTCCCACACTGCCAGGAGATATGTCCCATCTCCCCACACCGGTAACACTGTCGAGTTTCCCCCTCCTGGTGTACTCTTCTTGGACCCGCCTGGTTTCTGGCTCCCCCCTGGAGCCGGGATAAGTCCTGACGTGGCTGGGTTCGAGACCTTGGGGTCCTTTGGACGGGTTCTTCCCATTTGTGGTGGGGCCGCACTCCTGGGGTCTTTTCGGGAAGCATTCAGCATCTCCGCTGTGGCCTGGTACTTTTCCACAGCTTCCACGGTCAGATCAGCCGTGGTCAAGGCCTGTTGACTGATGAACCGTTTTGCCTCATAAGGCAGGGCGCGTAGGTAACGATCCACCACAACGGCCTCCACCACCGCCGCTGCTGTATTCCTCTGCGGATCCAGCCATTTCCTTGCGATTCGGACAAGTTCATGCATCTGCGCCCGAGGAGGTTGGTCTGGTTGGAAGGTCCAGCTGTGAAAGCGCTGGGCCATACCAAACTTTGTGAGTCCATATCTGCTGAGGATCTCAGACTTCAGGGCATCATAGTCAGTAACCTGGTCAGGGCCCAGGTCCCGGACAGCATTCAGCGATTCCCCGGTTAGAAAGGGGGCTAACAGACCAACCCACTGTTGCTTGGGCCAGGCTTCCCTAGTGGCCGTGGCCTCAAATGCATGCAGGTATGCCTCAATGTCATCGGTAGCTCCCATCTTAGATATAAAGTCACTTGCCTTTATTGGGCGGGTATTTTGGACCACCCTCTGTCTCTGCAACTGCAATTCCTCTGCCTTCAGAAGGTTGGCTTTCTTTTGCTCCTCCAAGAGAGCCACGTTTACTTGCATCTGGGCTTGCTGGCCAGCAACAAGGGCTTTCAATATGTCCTCCATTTCAGTCGGCGGGGAGCCTACGGCCAACTTGGAAAACTGGGTGATCAAACCTTCGGTATCCTCCTCTGACATGCACTATTAACGCTTGAGCGTGCCTGTATTCTCCACCATCTGTGATGTCACGAGAGGCTACACAGCTTTCAGCGGGATTGCTCAAGTAGTGCAAGGAGACCAGGTTCAACCAAAACAAGGATTTTATTAAAGGTCTTGGGAAACTAACGAAAGTATACCACAATACTGTTCTCTGGTGGCTCTTAAGGGCTAACAGTTCAGGGATGTCTCTTCCACATCCAAAATCATACCTCTCCCTCGCCCAAATAACTTTTCCCCAGTCTTACTGTCTTCCACGTTGCAGCTAGTGGCCAACCCAGCAAAACGTCCTTCCAAATGTCCCACACGTATTTCCACAGGTGCATATATCCAAAGGTGAGTATTTCCCAAAGGTAAGTATCTCCAAATCCTTATATTCCTCATGGAAGTGGACGTGCAGCACTCTTGTCCTCCCGAGAGCCCAGCTTGGAGACCGTGTCTCTTCCCTTCCCAAACCTTCAGCTCATCAGCTCCTCATTTGTTTCAGCTGCGTGGGAAGATTGGCCATAGAGGGTTGGAGTTTTCGACCATACCAGCAGATGGAGCCATAGCTGTCTGGGTTTGCAGCCACCTCAGGGGGATGTAACGTCCCTCCAGGACACAGCCTCTCGTGACATCACAATATATATATATATATATATATATATTCGGAAAGGATTCAGACCCCTTGACTTTTTCCAAATTTTTCCACAATGCCTAATTTACATAAATATTCAGACCCTTTGCTATGAGACTCGAAATTGAGTGTTTCCATTGATCATCCTTGAGATGTTTCTACAACTTGATTGGAGCCCACCTGTGGTAAATTCAATTGTTTGGACAAGATTTGGAAAGGCACACACCTGTCTATATAAGGTCCCATAGTTGACAGTGCATGTCAGAGCAAAAACCAAGCCATGAGGTCGAAGGAATTGTCCGTAGAGCTCTGATTGTGATGGTCACTCTGACAGAGCTCCAGAGTTCCTCTGTGGAGGTGGCAGAACATTCCAGAAGGACAACCATCTCTGCAGCACTCCACCAATCAGGCCTTTATGGTACAGTGGCAAGACGGAAGCCACTCCTCAGTAAAAGACAAATGACAGCCCGCTTGGAGTTTGCCAAAGGGCACCTAATGGACTCTCAGTATCAAGGCTCAGGATAAGACTCAGATGCAGACAGTTCGAAATAGCAAAATGTTTATTTACAAAAACAGGGGGTAGGCAAACGACAGGTAAAGGGCCTGGAAACAGGAGACAAAGCGCTGTGAGACATAGGTTTAATCCTAGACACATGAAAAGTGGGATTTATACGGAGGGAAGATGAACAGCAGAGGTGCTAAGGATCTTGGAGATGGGGAAAGGGCCGATAAAACGGGGGGAAAGTTTGCGGGCCTTCCAGAACCGGGACGAGAACTGATTACCCCGGTCGGACACCATGTCCACCGGGAGTCCATGGTTCCGGAAGACGTGCTGCACCATGAGCTGGGCCGTCTCTTTGGCAGAGGGTAGTTTGGGGAGAGGACTGAAATGGGCGGCTTTGGAAAACTGGTCCACCACAGTAAGGATGACGGTGTTGCCATCAGACAATGGGAGACCAGTGACGGAGTCCAGGGATATGTGTGACCAGGGACGGTGAGGGACAGGAAGGGGTTGAAGGAGACCAGCTGGAACTTGCAGAGGAGTCTTATTCTGCACACAGATTGTGCAGGCAGCGACGAACGCGGAGATGTCAGGGACCATGGTAGGCCACCAAAAGCGTTGTCGCATTAAGGCCAGGGTCCGACGGGAACACAGGTGCCAAGTAAGCGTGGAGGAGTAGGCCCACTCCAGGATCGAGGGGCAGACAGCGTCAGGAACAAACATCCAGTTATCTGCCCCCCCCGGGGTTTGGCTGGGAACGCTGCGCCTCACAGACCTGCTTCTCAATTCCCCAGCTGAGAGCCGCCGCCAGACACAGGTGGGGAGGATTGTCTCGGGGTCTGATGGGGTAGCTGCTGGGCTATAGCGGTGTGAGAGCGCATCTGGCTTGATATTCTTGGAACCCGGGGCGTAGGAGAGGGAGAAGTTAAACCGGGTGTAAAGTTGGGCCCACCTAGCTTGCCTGGAATTGAGACGCTTGGCGTGTGGAGTTATTCCAGGTTATTATGATCCGTCCACACAATGAAATTATGTTCCACCCCCTCCAACCAGTGCCTCCACTCCCCCAACGCCATCTTCACCGTGAGAAACTCACGATTCCCCACATCGTAATTCCTCTCTGTGGCTTTAAGACGATGGGAGAAGAAGGCGCAGTGATGCAGCTTGAGGTCCAGGGCAGAACGCTAGGACAGGACAGCCCCTACTCCGACATCCGAAGCGTTGGCCTCCACCACGAACTGACGGGACGGGTCAGGATTAACTTATATGGAAGCGGTGTTTGAGGTCCCGGAACGCCCGCTCCGCAGCTGGGGACCAAGTAAATGGAACCTTGGGAGAGGTGAGTGCAGACAAGGGAGAAGCCAGGGTGCTGTAACCCCGGATAAAGCGGCGATAAAAATTGGCAAATACCAGGAAGCATTGCAGCTGCACTCTAGACGTAGGTTGGCTCCAATTCACCACGGCTCTCACCTTTCCAGGATCCATCTGTACATTCCCCACAGCGATGATGTAACCAAGGAAGGGGATGGTGGAGCGATGGAATTCAAATTTTTCCGCTTTCACAAAAAGCTTGTTCTCCAGGAGGCGCTGGAGGACCTGTCGGAGGTGGAGCATGTGTTCTTGGGCTGAGCGGGAGAAAACGAGGATGTCGTCGAGGTATTCCACCCGTCCCCTTCCCATATCCGCACCAGATGGTAGGCGTTCCGTAGGTCCAACTTGGATAAAACGGTGGCCCCCTGGAGCGGGAAGACGTCCCGGAGCAGGAAGACGTCCCAGGGCAGGCTGCGCCGACTTCAGGCAATGGGCGTGGCAGAACGGGCTCCAGCCCATGATGGCACCAGAAGTCCAGTTGATGATGGGATTGTGTCGCTGGAGCCAAGACAATCCCAATACCACGGGAACCTGAGGGCACTTAATAAGCAGGAATTGGATAGCCTCGCTGTGGTTCCCTGACACTCGTAGGTTGATGGGAGTGATATTGTGGGTGACCCTGCCTATAGAGCGCCCGTCCAGTGCTCTAACGTCCATGGGAATGGAGAGGGGCTGAGTGGGGATGTCCAGCTCAGACACCAGGGTAGCGTCCATAAAACTCTCATCGGCCCCTGAGTTTATGAGTTACCGGAGAGATTTCAACTGGTTCCCCCACAGCAGGGTGGCATGGAGAGGGGTGCGAGTAAGGGGAGAGGGAAAGTTCTCTGTATGGCCCACCAGAGTACACGCCCCTACTGGTGAGCCTGGTCTTTAGTAGACAGGAGGACACGAAATTACCAGCAGTCCCGCAATACAGACAACTCTTAGTGTTAAGCCTGCGTATACGTTCGGCTGGGGACAACGTAGCTCTGCCTAGTTGCATTGGCTCGGGAAGAGGCGAATCGGCAGACTTCGGAAACTCTCTGGGAAACTCGGGTAGCCTCGGATTCTCTCGGAGATGGAGATGTCGGGGACTTCCGGCATGCCTCGGAGGCGAGGTGGAATCCTTGGGCGGGCGAGTGGAATCGTACCTCCTCTCCTTCCTACATTCCCACAGCCGCCCATCGATCCGGACAGTCAAGGCGATAAAGCGAGTCGAGATCCGTAGGTAGTTCCCGGGCTGCTAGCTTGTCCTTAACTTCCTCCGTTAACCCGTGCAGGAACATGACCAAGAGCAATTCCGGGTTCCATGCACTCTCAGCCGCCAACGTCCGGAATTCCAACGCATAGTCTGCCACACTGCGGGAGTCTTGCTGAAGCTTGAGTAACTTCCGGGCAGCTTCTCTCCCGGACAATGGAGAATTGAAAACTTTATTTACCTTGTCCACGAACTCCTCCAGACTGAAGCACACGGCAGACTGTGGTTCCCACACTGCCGTAGCCCAGGCGAGAGCCCTCCCGGACATCAGCGTGATGAGGTACGCTATCTTCGAGCGGTCAGAGGGGAAGGAGGAGGGCTGCAGCTCAAAGATGAGGAAACACTGAGTGAGAAACGCCTGACAGGTTTCCGACTCTCCAGCGAAGCGTTCCGGTGGATGTAAGCGGGGTTCTCGGGAAGCCGGGGTGGCCGGGAGAGACGTGGAGTTGACAGCCATGTTACTGAGGGGCTGGTAGGTTACCGTCGCAGTAGGATGCCTTACAGACAACCCGCGGAATTGCTCCAGCAATGTATTCAACGCGCGGTCATGGCATTTGGCCAAGGTCTGGAATCCCTCCATAAGATCACGCAGCAACTCCTCGTGCCTCCCAATGGTGGCTCCTTGGGAGGAGACGGCCTTGCGGAGCTGGTCCGAGTCTGCAGAGTACGTCATGGCCAGTTCGTACTATCAAGACCCAGATGCAGACAGTTCGAAATAGCAAAACGTTTATTTACAAAAATAGGGGGCAGGCAAACAACAGATCAAGGGCAGGCAGAGGTCAGTAATCCAGAGCAGTGTCACAAGGTAAAGAACGGCAGGCAGGCTCAGGGTCAGGGCAGAAAGGTCAAAACCGGGAGAAACTGAAAAACAGGGACTAGAGCAAAACAGGAGTATGGGAAAAACGTACTCCTTGATGAGACAAGACAAACAGAAAACACTTGTATAAATACACAGGGGATAACGAGGACAAATGGGAGGCACCTGTAACGGCTCTTTTCTGGATTTTGATAATTAGCCAGTATCGGGCTAATTCTGCTCTGCATACATTATTTGGTGTTTTACGCTGTACACTGAGGATATTATTTTGCAGAATTCTGCATGAAGAGTCTCAATTTGGTGTTTGTCCCATTTTGTGAATTCTTGGTTGGTGAGTGGACCCCAGACCTCACAGCCATAAAGGGCAATGGGTTCTAGAACTGATTAAAGTATTTTTTGCCAGATCCTAATTGGTATGTCGAAGTTTATGTTCCTTTTGAAGGCATAGAAGGCCCTTCTTGCCTTATCGCTCAGATCGTTCACAGCTTTGCGGAAGTTAAATGTGGCGCCGAGGTATGTATATATTTTTTGTGTGCTCTAAGCAACGGTGTCTAGATGGAATTTATATTTGTGGTTCTGGCAACTGGATCTTTTTTGGAACACCATTATGTTTGTCTTACTGAGATATACTGTCAGGGCCCAGGTCTGACAGAATCTGTGCAGAAGATCAAGGTGCTGCTGTAGGCCCTCCTTGGTTGGTGACAGAAGCACCAGATCATCAGCAAACAGTAGCCATTTTACTTCAGATTCTAGTAGGGTGAGGCCGGATGCTGCAGACTGTTTGTGGTAGCAGAGAGAACAGTCTATGACTAGGGTGGGTTGAGTCTTTGACCATTTTTAGGGCCTTCCTCTGACACTGCCTGGTATAGAGGTCCTGGATGGCAGGAAGCTTGTCCCCAGTGATGTACTGGGCCATTGCACTACCCTCTGTAGTGCCTTGTGGTCGGAGGCCGAGCATTTGCCATACCAGGCAGTGATGCAACCAGTCAGGATGCTCTCGATGGTGCAGCTGTATAACTATTGGGGGATCTGAGGACCCTTGCCAAATCATCTCAGTCTCCTGAGAGGGAATAGGCTTTGTAGTGCCCTCTTCATGACTGTCTTGGTGTGTTTGGACCATGATAGTTTGTTGGTAATGTGGACACCAAGGAACTTGAAGCTCTCAACCTGCTCCACTACAGCCCCGTCGATGAGAATGGGGGCATGCTCGGTCCTCTTCTTTTTCCTGTAGTCCACAATCATCTCCTTTGTCTTGATCACGTTGAGAGAGAGGTTGTTATCCTGGCACCACACGGCCAGGTCTCTGACCTCCTCCCTATAGGCTGTCTCATCGTTGTTGGTGACCAGGCCTATCACTGTTGTGTCGTCGGCAAACTTAATGATGGTGTTGGTGTCGTGCCTGGCCATGCAGTCATGGGTGAACAGGGAGTACAGGAGGGGACTGAGCACGCACCCCTTAGGGGCCCCCGTGTTGAGGATCAGCGTGGCAGATTTGTTGTTACCTACCCTTACCACCTGGGGGCGGCACGTCAGGAAGTCCAGGATCCAGTTGCAGAGGAAGGTGTTTAGTCCCAGGGTCCTTAGCTTAGTGATGTGCTTTGAGGACATTATGGTGTTGAACACTGAGCTGTAGTCAATGAATAGCATTCTCACGTAGGTGTTCCTTTTGTCCAGGTGGGAAAGGGCAGTGTGGAGTGCAATAGAGATTGCATCATCTGTGGATCTGTTGGGGTGGTATGCAAATTGGAGTGGGTCTAGGGTTTCTGGGATAATGGTGTTGATGTGAGCCATGACCAGCCTTTCAAAGCACTTCATGGCTACAGATGTGAGTGCTACGTGTCGGTAGTCATTTAGGCAGGTTACCTTAGTGTTCTTGGGCACAGGGACTTTGGTGGTCTGCTTGACAGACTCAGTCAGGGACAGGTTGAAAATGTCAGTGAAAACACTTGCCACTTGGTCAGAGCATGCTCGGAGTACACGTTCTGGTAATCCGTCTAGCTCTGCGGCCTTAGGAATGTTGACCTGTTTAAAAGTCTTACTCACATCGGCTACGGAGAGCGTGATCACACAGTCATCCGTAACAGCTGATGCTCTCATGCATGCTTCAGTGTTGCTTGCCTCGATGCGAGCATATAAGTAATTTAGCTTGTCTGGTAGGCTAGTGTCATTGGGCAGATTGCGGCTGTACTTCCCTTTGTAGTTTGTAATAGTTTGCAATCCCTGCCACATCCGACGAGAATCGGAGCCGGTGTAGTACAATTCAATCTTAGTCCTGTATTGTTTGCCTGTTTGATGTTTCGTCAGAGGGCATAACGGGATTTCTTATAAACGTCAGGGTTAGAGTCCCCCTCCTTGAAAGCAGCAGCCCTACCGTTTAGCTCAGTGTGGATGTTGCCTGTAATCCATGGCTTCTGGTTGGGGTATGTACGTACGGTCACTGTGGAGAGAACGTCATCGATGCACTTATCGATGAAGCCAGTGACTGATGCGGTGTACTCCTCAATGCCATTGTAAGAATCCCGGAACATATTCCAGTCTGTGCTAGCAAAACAGTCCTGTAGTTTAGCATCTGCGTCATCTGACCACTTCTTTATAGACCGAGTCACTGGTGCTTCCTGCTTTAGTTTTTGCTTGTAAGCAGGAATCAGGAGGATAGAGTTATGGTCAGATTTGCCAATTGGAGGGCGAGGGAGAGCTTTGTACGTGTCTCTGTGTGTGGAGTAAAGGTGTAGAGTTTTTTTCCCTCTGGTTGCACATTTAACATGCTGGTAGAAATTAGGTTAAATGGATTTAAGTTTCCCTGCATTAAAGTCCCCAGCCACTAGGAGCGCCTCCTCTGGATGAGCATTTTCCTGTTTGCTTATGGCCTTATACAGCTCATTGAGTGTGGTCTTAGTGCCAGCATCAGTTTGTGGTGGTAAATAGACAGCTATGAAAAATATAGATGAAAACTCTCTGTAAATAGTGTGGTCCACAGCTTATCATGAGATACTCTACCTCAGGCAAGCAGAACCTTGAGACTACCTTAATATTCGATTTTGTGCACAAGCTGTTGTTTAGAAATATACACAGACCGTCACCCCTTGTCTTACCGGAGGCAGCTGTTCTATCTTGCCGATGCAGCATATATCCCACCAGCTGTATGTTATCCATGTCATCGTTTAGCCACGACTCGGTGAAACATAAGATATTACAGTTTTTTTATGTCCCGTTGGTAGGATATCCGTGATCTTTGTTTGTCTATTTTGTTATCCAATGATTGTACGTTGGCTAACAGGATTGATGGTAGAGGCAGATTATGCACTCGCCATCGGATCCTTACAAGGCACCCCGATTTACGCCCCGATATCTCCGTCTCTTTCTCATGCGAATGACGGGGATTTGGGCCTTGTCGGGTGTCTGAAGAAAATCCTTCGCGTCCGACTCGTTAAAGAAAAAATCTTTGTCTAGTACGAGGTGAGTAATCGCTGTCCAGAAGCTCTTTTCGGTCATAAGAGACGGTGGCAGAAACATTATGTACAAAATAAGTTACAAATAACGCGAAAAAACTCACACAATAGCACAACTGGTTAGGAGCCCATAAAACGGCAGCCACCTCCTCCGGCACCATTGAGCCTATAAGGAAAACATTTAACCCTCTTCAGGAGGTCGAAAACCGCCTCACCTCCTATAGTCATTATGCATGTCCTGCAATGTGATTGAGACTGACAAGCTGAACCTTAACAAGTTTGAACTGCCAAGTTCGATGTTTAACAATGTACCTATGTGCAGTATTCTGAGTGTAATTGTTAAGTGACTGTGATGGTGTTACATGGATTGTAAAGCAGAGCATCTCAGCCATATTTTCAAGTAAGTCTCTTTAGTTTGAAGAGGCAAGAGAGTGAATGAGAAAGTGTTTCAATATTCTTGGTTATTCAGAGAAGATATCCCAATGTCAACAATAACAGTCCACCATTAGAAAAGGAATTTCAATACAAAAAAGTCCTGCCGGGAACAATTGATTTTCTCTTACATTTTTTTTATCCATAATGAACACTTTTGCAACAAAGGTATGGAGCCTTTAGGTACCTCAAGTATTCACTCTGATAGCCACACATGCAGGTGTAGGGTGTGTCTGTATGGCAACAACTCTGGTTATAACCCGTGCATGCTATATGGTGTCTGTGGGCAGATAAAAAACGTAACATTTAGTTTAGGTCTCTTTGTGTATCGCTGCTCTTCCATCTTCCTAGTTTGTTTAAACCCCCTGAATACCTGCAATATATCTTCAGAGTTTTGCAAATCGCACCTCAACCTTCACAGCTAGTGGAGATGAGAGTTGGATCGGGGTGTTAAATATTAATGCTCAGCCCATCAGCCCAGACTATCCTCTGGCATTTAACCCTCTCCAGAAGGACAGGGCCCAACATGATTAACAGCAACCAGGAGAGGTCTCGCACCTATGGATCATCAGGACCCCTTAAAGGATTAAATCTGCTCTGAACCGGGACTGAACCCGCCTGGAGAGAGGAGTGGGGGGAGGGAGAGGGTTGTCATAACAGCAGGGGGAAGGAGCCCTGAAATCGAGCTGGATAGACGCATGCACTCAAGCAAACACTACCCGTTGTTTAGCCTCTTCCCCCTCTGTATGTCTCTCTCTCTCTCTCTCTCTCTCTCTCTCTCTCTCTCTCTCTCTCTCTCTCTCTCTCTCTCTCTCTCTCTCTCTCTCTCTCTCTCTCTCTCTCTCTCTCTCTCTCTCCCTCTCTCCCAAGGCCAAATGAAGGATGAGCATTACGTAAGTGCTGAGGATTCCCTCGACCCCCACGGGGCTCCTGGCCTCCATCCTTACACCCCAGGGGCCTTCAATCACAACCACAGCTTCAGCCACCAGCCACTATTCCCATATTTATAATGAGGAAGATGCCACAGCACACATTTCTGGGAGTACTGTCTGTGAGATGCCATTTCTGGGAGGACTGTGTATCTCTGTGTGTGATTTTTAGATCATCTGGACAAGCTGCTGAAAATCACAGAGGGGGAGATGAGGCAGCCTAACTCGCTATAAAATGAAAGTGTGGGGCTTTGGTGCAGATTCCTCTTTCCGTCGGGACGGCCATATTGCACCAGATACCAAAATGATACTGTATGTAAAATGGTGTTGAGCGTAGTAAAATAGATTTAACCAGGTGATAGATACACTCTTAGAAAAAATGTGTGCTATCTAAAGGGTTCTTTGGATATCCCCATAGGAGAACTGTTTGAAAACCCCTTTTCGGTTGGAGGTAGAACCCTTTTGGTTCCAGGTAGAACACTTTTAGGTTCCATGTACATCTACATGGAACCCAAAAGGGTTTTACCTGGAACCAAAAAGTGTTCTGCCTGGATCCAAAAAGGGTTATCCTATGGAAACAGCTGCAGAACCCTTTTAGAACCCTTTTTTCTAAGGACAAAGACCCGGTATGGATCATACAAGAAATGATAACAATATGTGATGCTTTTTGTTATTTTCTTGTTAGAATATAGAGAATCCAATACCAATGCATGTTGCTTTGGATAGATTTCTGGAGAGTTGCAGAGTAGAGAATGAGAGATGTGGTGAATGCGTCATGGAGTTCTCTATGTGATTTGAGAGTTTGAGAGGGTTTGAGATTGCAAGGCTGTCTGGGGTTGTGTGTGTGTGTTTTTGTGTGTGTGTGTGTGTGTGTGTGTGTGTGTGGACGTGTTTAACACTATTCTTGACCAGAAGTCCCCACAAGAATAGTAAACGAACCAAAATCTGACCAACTGGGGACATTTTGTTAGTCCACACGAGGTCAAATGTTAATTCTAGCGGGTTTAGAGTTAATGTTAGAATTAGTGTTAGGGTTAGGAACTAAGTTTAGTTTTAGGGTTAGGTTAGGAGCTATGGTTAGGTTTAGGGTTAAGGTTAGATTTTTGGGTTAAGGTCAGTGTTAAGGTTAGGGTAAGGGTAAGGGTAAGAGTACGGGTTAGGGTTAGGGAAAATAGGATTTTGACTGGGACTGAATTGTGTGTCCCCACGAGGTTAGCTGTACAAGAATGTGTGTGTGTGTGTGTGTGTGTGTGTGTGTGTGTGTGTGTGTGTGTGTGTGTGTGTGTGAGAGAGAGAGAGCGAGAGAGCGAGAGAGAGCGAGAGAGAGATTGAAAGGTTGAGAAAGAGAGAGATTGGGAAATTGAAAGGTGAGAGATAGAGAGAGAGAGAGAGAGAGAGAGAGAGAGAGAGAGAGAGAGAGAGAGAGAGAGAGAGAGAGAGAGCAAGAGAGAGGTTGTCTGGGCTGGAGAAAATAGCTCAATCAGAGAGAGCGAGAAGAGAGGAGCTGCTAAGGATGACAGGATGTGACTAAGCTCAGGATTCATGAGGTCTTATCTTCTCTACCCTCTGAACTTCTCCTGTGCACTCTGATCTTCCTGAAGAAAACTAAGGAAGATCTCTCTCCATCAAACCTGTGTTCAGATACCTGAGGCACTGAAGGAATGCACCACTGAATTCTAATGTTGAATTTCTAATATTGGATTTCCAAACCACACAATTCAATTTAAGGGCTTTATTGGCATGGGAAACGTATGTTAACATTGCCAAAGCAAGTGAAGTAGATAGTAAACAAATAATAAACAATAAATATTAACAGTAAACATTACACTCAGAAGAATAAAGACATTTCAAATGTCATATTATATATATATATATATATATATATATATATATATATATATATATATATATATATATATATATATAGTTTGTAACAATGTGCAAATAGTTAAAGTACAAATGGGAAAATAAATAAACATAAATATGGGTTGTATTTACAATGGTGTTTGTTCTTCACTGGTTGCCCTTTTCTTGTGGCAACAGGTCACAAATCTTGCAGTTGTGATGGCACACTGTGGTTTTTCACCCAGTAGATAAGGGAGTTTATCAAAATTGGGTTTGTTTTCTAATTCTTTGTGGATCGCTGTAATCTGAGGAAAATATGTGTCTCTAATATGGTCATACATTTGGCAGGAGGTTAGGAAGTGCAGCTCAGTTTCCACCTCATTTTGTGGGCAGTGTGAACATAGCCTGTCTTCTCTTGAGAGCCAGGTCTGCCTACGGCGGCCTTTCTCAATAGCAAGGCTATGCTCACTGAGTCTGTACATAGTCAAAGCTTTCCTTAAGTTTTGGACAGTCACAGTGGTCAGGTATTCTGCCACTGTGTACTCTCTGTTTAGGGCCAAATAGCATTCTAGTTTGCTCTGCTTTTTTGTTTGTTCTTTCCAATGTGTCAAGTAATTCTCTTTTTGTTTTCTCATGATTTGGTTGGGTCTAATTGTGTTGTTGTTGTTGTTGTTGTTGTTGTCCTGGGGCTATGTGGGGTCTGTTTGTGTTTGTGAACAGAGCCCCAGGACCAGCTTACTTAGGGGACTCTTCTCCAAGTTCATCTCTCTGTAGGTGATGGCTTTGTTATGGAAGGTTTGGGAATCGCTTCCTTTTAAGTGGTTATATAATTTAACGGCTCTTTTCTGGATTTTGATAATTAGCGGGTATTGGCCTAATTCTGCTCTGCATGCATTATTTGGTGTTTTACGTTGTACACAGAGGATGTTTTTGCAGAATTCTGCATGCAGAGTCTCAATTTGGTGTTTGTCCCATTTTGTGAATTCTTGGTTGGTGAGCGGACCCCAGACCTCAAAACCATAAAGGGCAATGGGTTCTATAACTGATTCAAGTATTTTTAGCCAGATCCTCCATCTCTCTCTCTCTCTCTCTCTCTCTCTCTCTCTCTCTCTCTCTCTCTCTCTCTCTCTCTCTCTCTCTCTCTCTCTCTCTCTCTCTCTCTCTCTCTCTCTCTCTCTCTCTCTCTCTCTCTCTCTCTCTCTCTCTCAATTCAATTTCAATTCAATTTAAGGGCTTTATTGGCATGGGAAACGTGTGTTAACATTGCCAAAGCAATCTCTCTCTCTCTCTCTCTCTCTCTCTCTCTCTCTCTCTCTCTCTCTCTCTCTCGCTCAGAAAACAGAAGCCAGGTGAAGGTCACCACTGTTAAAGAGGAAATAGAAAGAAATGTGGCCTGTTCAGTGTGGGAGCCCTCTGGGTGACATTCCACCTCTTCCACAGCAGATAGGCGTTCTCTATGAGTTATGGCCTATGGTGAAACATGAAGGTGTTGTGTCAATAAACGATGTGCCGCCACATCCATCACCCCACTGACAGAAACGTGCATATTTTATTGGCTGCATCTTGCATTTCTCTCTCCTTGGTTATTCAAACACAGAGAGGCCTATACGGTCCATAGCCAGTAACTATCCACACGCTATGTAGACATGTTTAACTATACTTGTGGGGACCAGAAGTCCCCAAAAGAACAGTAAACAAACAAACATTTGACCAACCGGGGACATTTTGTTGATCCCCACAATGTCAAATGCTATTTCTTGGGGGTTTAGGGTTAAGGTTAGAATTAGTGTTAGGGGTTAGAATTAGGTTTAGGGTTAGGAGCTAAGGTTAGTTTTAGGGTTAGGGTTAGGGTTAGGAGCTAGGGCTAGGTTTAGGATTAGGTTTAGGGTTAGGTTTAAGGTTAGGGTTAGGTTTACGGGTTAGGTAAAATAGCATTTTGAATGGGACTGAATTGTGTGTCCCTCAAGGTTAGTTGTACAAGACTGTGTGTGTGTGTGTGTGTATGTGTGTGTGTGTGTGTGTGTGTGTGTGTGTGTGTGTGTGTGCGTGCGTGTGTGTGTGTGAGAGAGAGAGAGAGGAGGTTTGCACAGAGCAGCCCTTTTAGCTTCACTGTCTTAGCTCTCTCTCTTTCCACAAGGGTTAAACGGAGGCGAAGGTGGCGATGGAGAGAAAAATATACCATCAAGAAATAAATCTTAGTAATTGAAGCATGAAGGTATTGAGCTCCTTGTGATGACTTTTGTTACTGGTTTTAACAGTACACCAGTGTACCATTATATGAGCAGCCTAGCCTGGTAGAGTGCACACATACTTTATATTGTATGTGAAAAACAGCAGATGGTTATCAGATGTCACTGTACGGATCAGTCTGAATACAATAAAGAAGAAATAAAACTGAATTTAATCCAAGGTTGTTTCAGTGCATGTCTGTCTCAGTGGATTAAATCAATCTCGAAACAAGTACTGCTCTGTTGTTTATCTGTCTCTGGCAACTTTATACAGCCCATGCTCTAATGGGAGTCAATACAGCAAATGCTTTAAGGGGAGTCAATACATCCCATGCTCTAACGGGAGATAATACAGCCCACGCTATAATGGGGAAGGAGTCATTACAGCCCATGCTCTAACAGGAGTCAATACAGTCCATGTTCCAATGGGAGTAAATATGACCCATGCTCTAATGGGAGTAAATACAGCCCATGATCTAATGAGAGGCAATACAGCCCATGCTCTAATGGCAGTCAATACATCCAATGTTCTATTGGGGAAGGAGTCATTACAGCCCATACTCTAAAGGGGAATGAGTCAATTCAGCCCATGCTCTAATGGTTAGGGAGTCAATAGAGCCCATGCTCTAAAGGGGAGGGAGTTATTACAACCCATGCTCTAATGGGGAGGGAGTTATTACAGCCCATACTCTACTGGGGATAGAGTCATTACAGCCAAATACTCTAATGGGGAGGGAGTCAATACAGCTGGTGCTCTAATGGGGACGGAGTTAAAACAGCCTATGCTCCAATAGGGAGGGAGTCATTACAGCCCATGCTCTAATGGGGAAGGAGTCAATACAGCCCATGCTCCAATGGGGAAGGAGTCAATACAGCCCATGCTCTATTGGGGAGGGAGTTAATACAGCCCATCCTCTAATGGGGATGGAGTCATTACACACCATGCTCTAATGGGGAGGGAGTCATTACAGCCCATGCTCTAATGAGGAGGGAGTCATTACAGCCCATGCTCTAAAGGGGAGGGAGTCGAGCTGTGGAACTCTATTACTCATATTTATAAGAGTGTACTTCCAAATGTCAGCCTTGGGCCCTGAGGAATTGCAGCCATGGGCTGAATAGCAGATGAGGAAAGAGAAGTGGTTATAGTGTACAGGCACACATAAACAAATACACACGCGTAGCAGATGTAGGATCTTAATTTGATCACAAATTTTTTGCTGAATTTTCCTGCACCACAGGAAATGCAGATGAGCTTTGTGATTTACATAAATTCACTGAAAAGCCACACTAACAGTATTTCACTTTTCATGTAGCCTACTTTTGGCCAGATAATAGCCTAACCACTGACAAGCAACATTATGGACTAAACTTTCAAATCCTGTTGCTGCAGGATTATTTTGCTGTGACAATATAGGTCAAATTAAGATCCTACATCTGTACGTGGGCATGTACACACACACACACTGTAATGAATACTCAGGGAGAAAAAGGTGTAGATTCACGCGCAGAGCGCGGCAGGTGATTATTTCGCCTTTGCAAAAGGCAGGAATTGTGGTCACAGGCAGGCAATGGTCATACACAGGTAGGCAAACAGGCAGGAGAAACAAAACTAGGACTGAAACTGGTTCTCACAAACAAGCTAGGAAAAGGCTTAGTAGAGTCAAAACGAACAATACCTCACAAGGCACAAAGAATGAACTGAACTAAATAAGGAGCTAATGAGACCAGGTGAGTAACAAACACAGGTGAAATCAATGAACAAAAATGAAAGACAGGACTACGTTCAAGAACACAAGGTTGACTAAGAAAATAAATACAGAACCTTACACACACACACACACACACACACACACACACACACACACACACACACACACACACACACACACACATCCTCTGGGTATTATTTATTTATATTTTTTCTATTCCATGTATTTTTCTCTCCCTCTCCTGCATTTTTTCGTGGTGTTTCAGCCTCACAGATAAATTAGATACACAGACCCATTTTCAGCAGCAGCCGCACCTGAGTGTCGTAAAATTGCAGAGGACGGTCCTGTCAGCTGGATAATGTTTACAGCATAAGCTGTTGTGTGCTGTCCAATTTTACAGATACAGTTCTTCTGTTTGTCCAAAACCATGCCAAGGCGACGATGGACAAAATAGAACAGTTTAAACACTTTCTGACAAAAGGTTTTACTGACAATCCTAATTGTGTTTACACTTATCAGTGATGATTTTGACAATCTAATTCAAGTGAATTTGACAACTTTTCCAGAGGTAAACAGCCATGACTCCAACAAATATCTGCATATTCTCCTGACATATATGATATGATCCATTAAAATGTTTCTGCAAATACTGCTTAAGCAGGCAGAGCATTAGGGAACTAAATACTGTATATATATATATACACTATATACATATATATGTACTGCAGCTGTCAAAAAGGCAAAATCAAATTACTTCCTTAATGCTATGACAGATTCTGCAGGAGATCCCTGCAAAATTCTGGACAACCGTTAATTCATTGAAACTGGGGAATTCTGCTGTTTCTCTTCCTAAGCAAATTATCTCAGACTCCTGTATTCTAAGTGAAAAAAATGATATTTGTGATGGTTTTAATAAGCATTTCATCTCTGCTGGTTTTTTATTTGAAAGGAAAAGTGGCCATTGTGGTACTGGCCAGTTAGATGATTTTTCGTCTTGCTTTTCAACCGTTACTCTGAAAAATGGTAACCCTGTTTTTAGTTTCCAGAAAATAACTGAAGCAGAGGTTCTAGCTGCCCTGTCCATTGATACTAAGAAATCCTTAGGCGCTGACAATTTAGACCCGTACTTACTTAAGTGTGCTGCACCTATCATTGCTGGTTCAGTGACACACATTTTTAATCTAACATTAAGCATAGGAAATATCCCTAAGGCGTGGAAAGCAGCTTTTGTTCTGCCATTACATAAGGGAGGTGACGGTAGTGATTTGGATAACTATCGACCCATCTCTAGGCTCCCTTGTCTGGCAAAGATCCTAGAATCTATAGTCAACAAACAGTTACAATCTTTCCTTTCTGTTAACAGTATTTTTAGCACCAATCAATCTGGTTTTAGATCTAAACACAGTACCACATCGGCCACTCTGCTTGTTGTAAATGATATTGCAAATGCCTTAGATGATAGAAAGCACTGTGCTGCGTTGTTTGTAGATTTGTCAAAAGCTTTTGACACTGTAGACCATGCTATCCTTTTGAGTAAGCTGTCATCTATAGGACTGGGCACTGATGTCTGTCGATGGTTTTATGACTATCTTAAAGATAGAACTCAGGCCGTCATGGTCGACGGGGTCAAGTCTGACCCCTTACAGTTATTTAAAGGGGTCCCTCAGGGTTCAATAATTGGCCCACTATTGTTCTCACTTTATATAAACAACAATGGTGATGATGTCAGATATTGTAAATTCCATTTATATGCAGATGACACAGTGATGTACTCTATTGCTCCAACAGTGGACCAAGCTTTTAAGCAGTTAGAGTCTGATTTTAGGATACTACAGGGGTCTCTTTTACAGCTTACACTTGTTTTAAACGCTAAGAAAACAAATGTCATGTTTTTTTCTAGCTCTAAACTCTCAATTAGAAACACTTTTGTAATCACTAGCTTGGATGGTACTCAAGTCAAACAGGTCTCTGCATATAAATACTTAGGGGTATGGTTAGATGATAGGCTTTCTTTTAAAAAACATGTTACTGAATTGGGAAAAAAGCTCAAATTCAAGATAGGGTTCCTTTACAGAAACAGGGCTTGTCTGTCCTCCGTAAATAGAAAACAAATTGTGCAGGCTACTTTTATGTCCGTTTTAGATTATGGTGATATTATCTATATGCATGCATCGGCAAACACATTAAAACCACTGGATGCTATTTACCATTGTGCACTCAGGTTTATCACGGGTGATAGTTACAAAACTCATCACTGTATCCTATATCAACATGTGGGTTGGGCCTCTCTATCTGTGAGGCGAGAGCAACATGCTCTCTTGTTTATTTATAAAGCACTTCTTTTAAAACTACCTCCATATATATCATCATTAATTTCCACTAGATATACTAATTTTATAACCAGATCACAGATGTGGATTACATTAGAGACTCCTGTGGTCGCCACAGAGTTGGGTAGGACTGCCATCAGTTCCTTTGCACCTTATTTATGGATCAAACTGCAGATCCAACTTAAGTCTTAACTCTGGTGTCCCTTGCCCATTTAAAAAATGTTATGGAGGATCAATATGATGTTGTCTGTGATCGTTTCTGTTGAATTGTGTTTTTGTTTTGTATGTTTGAAATGTTCTTGTCTGTATGTCTAAAACTGTACATGTCAACATGTTTACACAGGGCACAGCCGTAAAAGAGATCCAGGTCTCAGTCTGATTTTCCCTGTTAAAATAAAGTAAAAAATATATATATATATATTAAAGAAAATGACATGAATGTCCACTTGATAAAAGCTGTGTATCTACTGTGCCCCATAAGCATCTGTGTGTCTGATTATTTCAGCAGACAGTACACTATCTAAAACATATCTAAAGTCATCTCTACAGATGGACAGAGGCTGGCTGTTAGCCTTTTCATGAACATCCTCTCCTCTCCTCTCCTCTCCTCTCCTCTCCTCTCCTCTCCTCTCCTCTCCTCTCCTCTCCCTCTCCTCTCCTCTCCCTCTCCTCTCCCTCTCCTCTCCTCTCCTCTCCTCTCCTCTCCCCTCCCCTCCCCTCCCCTCTCCTCCCCTCCCCTCCCTTCCCTCCGCTCCGGTCCCCTTCCTCTCACACCAGAACTGGCCTGTATTCATTCAGTCATTCATCACAGTGGCAGGTTAAACCATGTGCACAATCTGTTTATATCCATAATTATAAGGCATCATGGTGGAGAGAGCTGGGAGGGTTCAGAACATCTGTTTGGCATACAGACCAGATGGACTGTACAGAGGTGCACAGGTTACTGCACATCTACATGTATCTCCCGTGAAACCTACCTGTGTGTGTGTGTTTGTGTGTGTGTGTGTGAGAGAAAAAGAGAGTGTGTGCGAGTGTGTGTGTGTGTGTTTGTGTTTGTGTGTGTGTGAATAACTGAATGGTTGGCTGTATAATGGTTTAATATTAACGAGGGATAATTCATAATCTGATATTATCCCTTACTTTGATGAATACTGGCAATGAAACAGGTCAGCCTTGGTGTGCAGAAACTGGCTAACCTTTTAACCCTATCAATTAATGCTGTACATATGTTCAGAATCTTAATTACATAAACACTAGCTAGACAAAAAAAAGTTGTACCTGTTAAGTTATCAGTTAACTACACTTAGCTATTGTTTAACTTACTGTAGAAGCTCAAAAGTACAGTACGACACAGACATTTCAATGAAACTTTTGCAGAGGAATTAAAACACAGAGCATACAGAAACATATTGGTCTTTCTTTGCTCAGTGCAGTGTTAAACAGAGGTACACATTTCATTAAGCTGAGTTTTAATTACTCCCAATATGGACATTTTGGCATCATTATAAAAGGTATAAGAGCCGATATCTTCATTACTACATAGGGAAGATACATTGATGCACACATCAACTTCAGAAGTGTTAGAAATCAAATGAGAGAGAGTGGGCACACTCTTCCTGGCTTATCAGAAGCTTTCTCCCTAAAAAAATATATATACAGTGGTGTGAAAAAGTGTTTGCCCCCTTCCTGATTTGTTATTTGTTTGCATGTTTGTCACACTTAAATGTTTCAGATCATCAAACAAATTTAAATATTAGTCAAAGATAACACACGTAAAAACAAAATGCAGTTTTAAAATGAAGGTTGTTATTATTAAGGGAAAACAAAATCCAAACCTACATGGCCCTGTGTGAAAAAGTGTTTGCCCCCCCTGTTATAACACAATTCAACTGTGGTTTATCACACCTGAGTTCAATTCCTCTAGCCACACCCAGGCCTGATTACTGCCACACCTGTTCTCAATCAAGGAATCACTTAAATAGGACCTGCCTGACAAAGTGAAGTAGACCAAAAGATCCTCAAAAGCTAGACATCATGCAGAGATCCAAATAAATTCAGGAACAAATGAGAAAGAAAGGAATTGAGATCCATCAGTCTGGAAAAGGTTATAAAGCCATTTCTAAAGCTTTGGGACTCCAGCGAACCACAGTGAGAGCCATTATCCACATATGGCGAAAACATGGAACAGTGGTGAACCTTCCCAGGAGTGGCCGGCCGACCAAAATTACCCCAAGAGTGCAGCGACGACTCATCCAAGAGGTCACAAAAGACCCCACAACAACATCCAAAGAGCTGCAGGCCTCACTTACCTCAGTTAAGGTCAGTGTTCATGACTTCACCATAAGAAAGAGACTGGGCAAAAATGGCCTGCATGGCAGAGTTCCAAGACGAAAACCACTGCTGAGCAAAAAGAACATTAAGGCTCATCTCATTTTTGCCAGAAAATATCTTGATGATCCCCAAGACCTTTGGGAAAATACTCTGTGGACTGACGAGACAAAAGTTGAAGTTTTTGGAAGGTTTGTGTCCCATTACATCTGGCGTAAAAGTAACACCGCATTTCAGAAAAATATCATCATACCAACAGTAAAATATGGTGGTGGTAGTGTGATGGTCTGGGCCTGTTTTGCTGCTTCAGGACGTGGAAGACTTGCTGTGATAAATGGAACCATGAATTCTGCTGTCTACCAAAAAATCCTGAAGGAGAATGTCCAGCCATCTGTTCGTGACCTCAAGCTGAAGCGAACTTGGGTTCTGCAGCAGGACAATGATCCAAAACACACCAGCAAGTCCACCTCTGAATGGCTGAAGAAAAACAAAATGAAGACTTTGGAGTGGCCTAGTCAAAGTCCTGACCTGAATCCTGTTGAGATGCTGTGGCATGACCTTAAAAAGGCAGTTAATGATCGAAAACCCTCCAATGTGGCTGAATTACAACAATTCTGCAAAGATGAGTGGGCCAAAATTCCTCCACAGCGCTGTAAAAGACTCATTGCAAGTTATCGCAAATGCTTGATTGCAGTTGTTGCTGCTAAGGGTGGCCCAACCAGTTATTATGTTGTAGGGGGCAATCACTTTTTCACACAGGGCCATGTGGGTTTGGATTTTGTTCTCCCTTAATAATAACAACCTTCATTTCAAAACTGCATTTTGTGTTTACTTGTGTTATCTTTGACTAATATTTACATTTGTTTGATCTGAAACATTTAAGTGTGACAAACATGCAAACAAATAAGAAATCAGGAAGGGGGCAAACTCTTTTTCATACCACTGTATATATATATATATATATATATATATATATATATATATATCACAAATGAAATGGTGCAGGATTTCTAAAAACAAATAAATATTAAAATAAATGCCTTCATAGCAATTAAGTCAATCGTAAACAAATAGTCCCTCCATATATTTTTTATGACTTATTTTGGGGGATTTAAAGCATTTAGACTATTGTTTTGCTTAATTAAAATGATCACAAGATTAAGTCTAGAGTGACTATGGACTCTAAAGGACCACAGATGTTCTCATGTTATAGTGCCACGTGCTAAAACAGTTGGGTGTGTCTTTTTTAACAGACACTAAAGGAATGTGATACATGCCAACCACTTAGTAAGTAATAGAAAGACAATGCATTGGAAATGTGCGGTAAACTGTAATTATACTTCATTAACATCAACTCATAGGACTAACACTATTACACAATTAGCTCATTACACAAACTATAGGAGAACATTTGTATTTAAATTAGGTTTAATTTAAAAGAGAAAAACAAAAAAGTAATTGTTAGGCCCGATTGAGTACTGTTACTAAGTCAAGTTCTATAAGGAACTAGACCTTTTTTTAAAACCGCTACAGTGCTATCTGCCAATAGATAGATCTCTGCAAATGTGTGTCCTCAACTCCTCCACTACCATTTCATGCGATAAAATGTTCTTATCTTTACAACGATTTTCTTCTCACCTGACCCATTTTGGTCCTATGCAACAGGTGGGAAAAAAATTCTCGACATTAGGGAGATATTTCAGGGTCTGAGTCAAGGAAAAGTGTAGGAAGAACACAAGCTTAAATCACTCACACACAAGGGATTTCGGTTTTCAAGCTCAGAGTGCAACAGTGAATTCTTTGGAGAGCAACTGGCGAGACATTGTTTTCTCTAGCTTTCCCAACCACTTTCATTTAGCCGACAGGCAGCACTCAACTTTGTAAGAGACGAAAACGGAGGAACAAAAAAACTATCTATCACAGATCCTGAAGACTGGAAGGCACTCCAAGAGCCTCGGTAACTCAACATTTCTCACAGAGTCGCTACAATCCTGCTGTCATCTTTCTCTCTCACTCTATCTCTCTCTGTCTCTCTCACTGTCTTTCTCTCTCTCCCTCTGCCTCTCTGTATTTATTTGTTTATTTCTCTCTCTCCCTCTCTTGCCGTCTCTTTCCCTATATGTCATCCCACATTTCATCACATTCTGCTATGTTTGAAGTGGCAGACAGGGTAGACACACCATTGGACCATTTCACCAACCCCCCGGTGTGGAGTGGAGTGGAGATAGATTGGCAGTTGCTCTTTCAGGTTGGGTTGCATGTCCTGCTATGTGAGGTGTGTAGGAAGGTCCTGATGTGTTGACACCCGTCTGCCCCTGTGAGTTGCATTATGCAGCGAGCGGCCAGAGTGTCTCGGTAGACTCTCTCGGTCTTCCATCCCCACATTTATCACCCTTTAGAGGGGTGGAATCTTTCCCTCCGTGTTAATGCACATCCTCCACCGGCTCCATAACTCACTCCTCAGTGGGCCTGACAGCTTGCTAGTGTGTGTATGTGTGTTTATGTGTGTGTGTTTCTCCACTGGTTTTTATGTGTGCGTGTTTGTGTGTGTGACAAGTGTCCTCCTCCTCCCTGGACGTGACAGGACAGGTGTGAACGGTTGGTGGCTCTCCTCGGATAGGTGATAATGTAAACATAGAGGCATGTAATACACATCGCAGGCTCTGGTTAGAGGCATCCCCATACAAAATAAATGAAACTTTATCCTCTGTAACAATTTAAGCCCCTCTAAAGTTGCTCTTTCAACCAATTGCCAACATCAGTCAAGTATTGAGCTGCTAATGGACCAGTTTGCTTCAATGGTGATGTATCATTTATGCACGGTTTATTATCAGAGTTCACTTTAAATATTTCAGATTCCTGCAGTAAGTAGAGCTGCATTAACCATGTGCTGGACACACACATTTGCACACGTGTACGCACACATTTCACGTACACACTCAAGCAGGCACACACACATGCATGGACTCGCACTCACGCATACACACACATGAATGCACACACACACGCAAGTGCGCGCACACACACACACAGGGCGGGTCTCATTTGATGAATATCCCCAGCCCAGGAGCTCATCTGTTCAGACTGACAGAAGGAAAGGCCATGGGATTAGCCACTTACTAAACAGACAGAGAAACCCCTTCACTCCTCCTTCATCACAGGGGTTGCTGTGGAGACCGCAGGAAATTGTTGCCAGTTTACCATCCATGAAACCAATAAGCCAACAATTGGCAGCACAGCATGCATACAAACATTAAAAAGAAGAATAATTTAAATTATAAAGACAGGAAGAAAGTTAGGTGACATTTAGAAGTGAAGCTAGCTGTCACATGGTATAATGATTTGAAGACAGGCACAGGAGTACGTATTAGGGTTTTATTTACATATATATATATATATATATATATATATATATATATATATATATATATATATACAGTGGGGAAAGAAAGTATTTAGTCAGCCACCAATTGTGCAAGTTCTCCCTGTCAAGGGCTGAGGTGTATGGTGTGTGGAAGTCAGGCGCAGGACACCGGAAGCTAGTCCAACAAAGTTTACTGAAGTAATCCAAAATTACAGAGATCGGCCTCAAACAATAAATAGAGGCGAGACAATACGCAAACAGTGCGTAACACTAAATACACGAAAAACAGGAACAAAACACGCAGCACAACGGACAGGCAAAAACAACACACAATCAATTCAAACAAAACAGGAAACTAAATAGGACAGGTAATAATGACACAAGCAGACACAGGTGTGCATGACAGACAAAAGCAATCACACACGAAACATCCAACGGTGGCAGCTAGTACTCCGGGGACGGCGAACGCCGATGCCTGCTCGAACCAGGAGGAGGAGCAGCCTCGGCCGAAACCGTGACAGTACCCCCCCTTGACGCGCGGCTCCAGCCGTGCGCCGACCCGGCCTCGGGGACGGCCAGGAGGACGCGGACCCGGGCGTGTGGGATGCCCACGGTGGAACTCCGTCAGGAGGGATGGATCGAGAATGTCCCTCCTGGGCACCCAGCACCGTTCCTCCGGACCGTACCCCTCCCACTCCACGAGATACTGGAGACCACTCATCCGGCGCCTCGAGTCCAAGATAGTCCGGACCCTGTACGCCGGGGGCCCCCTCGATGTCCAAAGGGGGCGGAGGGGTCTCTCCTTTCTCAACTTCTTGGAGTGGGCCAGCTACCACCGGCCTGAGAAGAGACACATGGAACGAGGGGTTAATATTTTTGTACTCTATAGGCAGTTGTAACCTGTAACACACCTCGTTCAATCTTCTCAGGACTTTGAAGGGCCCCACAAACCGCCGACCCAGCTTCCGGCAGGGCAGGCGGAGGGGCAGGTTTCGAGTCGAGAGCCAGACTCGATCACCCGGTGCGTACACCGGCCCCTCACTGCGGTGGCGATCGGCGCTCGCCTTTTGTTGACGTATGGCACGCTGCAGATGGACATGGGCAGCGTCCCAGTCTCCTCCGAGCGCCGAATCCACTCGTCCACAGCAGGGGCCTCGATCTGGCTCTCGTGCCAAGGTGCCAGGACCGGCTGATAACCTAGAATACACTGGAAAGGTGTTAAATTGGTGGAGGAGTGGCGTAGAGAGTTCTGGGCTATCTCTGCCCAGGGAAGGAACCTAGACCACTCCTCCGGCTGGTCCCGGCAATATGACCTCAAAACCTACCCACATCCTGGTTGACACGTTCCACCTGCCCATTGCTCTCTGGATGGTACCCCGAGGTAAGGCTCACCGAGACCCCCAACCGTTCCATAAAAGCCCCCAAACTCTGGAGGTGAACTGGGGACCTCGGTCAGACACTATATCCTCGGGGACCCCATAGTGCCGGAACACATGGGTGAACAGGGCCTCAGCGGTTTGTAGGGCAGAAGGGAGACCCGGCATAGGAAGGAGACGACAGGCCTTAGAAAACCGATCCACAACGACCAAAATGGTGGTATTCCCCTGAGAGGGGGTAGATCGGTAACGAAATCTACCGAGAGGTGGGACCATGGTCGTTGTGGAACGGGCAGGGGATGTAGCTTACCCCTGGGCAAATGTCTAGGCGCCTTGCACTGGGCACACACCCGAGCAGGAGGAGACATAAACCCTCACATCCCTAGCTAACGTTGGCCACCAGTATTTCATGCTAAGACAGTGCACGGTCCGGCCAATGCCTGGATGTCCAGAGGAGGGTGATGTATGAGCCCAATAAATAAGTCGATCACGAACCTCGGGCGGAACGTACGTCCGCCCCACAGGACACTCGGGGAGTAGGGTCGGTACGCAGTGCCCGCTCGATTTCCGCATCGACCTCCCAAACCACCGGAGCCACCAAACAAGACTCCGGCACTATGGAAGTAGGCTCGTTGGACCTTTCCTCTGTGTCATACCGCCGGGACAGGGCGTCTGCCTTAGCATTCTGGGACCCTGGGATGTATGTGATCTTGAAAACAAACCGGGTTAGGAACATGTTCCACCTAGCCTGACGAGGGTTCAATCTCCTAGCTGCCCGGATGTACTCCAGGTTACGGTGATCTGTCAGAATGAGGAAAGGGTGTTGAGCCCCCTCAAGCCAATGCCTCCACACCTTTAGAGCCTGGACTACGGCTAACAGCTCCCTGTCCCCAACGTCATAGTTGCGCTCCGCCGAGCTGAGCTTCTTAGAGTAGAAGGCACAGGGGCGGAGTTTAGGTGGCGCGCCGGACCGTTGTGACAGGACTGCCCCAATACCGGTCTCTGACGCGTCCACCTCTACTTGGAAGGGTAAAGAGGGATCCGGGTGCGCCAGCACCGGAGCCGAGGTGAACAGGTTCTTAATTTTAACAAATGCCCTGTCCGCCTCAGCTGACCACTGCAAACGAACCGGACCCCCTTTAGTAGAGATGTAATGGGAGCTGCAACCTGTCCAAAACCCCGAATAAACCTCCGGTAGTAATTAGCAAAACCCAAGAACCGCTGCACCTCTTTTACAGTAGTTGGAGTTTGCCAATTACGCACGGCCGATACCCGGTCTACCTCTATCTCCACACCAGACGCGGACAACCGATAACCCAAAAAGGAGACGGACTCCTGGAAGAACAGGCATTTCTCTGCCTTGACATACAAGTCATGCTCCAACAGTCTTCTCAACACTCGGCGCACCTGGGCTACATGCTCGGCTCGTGTAGCAGAGTACACTAGAATGTCGTCAATGTAAACTACTACACCCTGCCCATGCATGTCCCGGAAAATCTCGTCAACAAAGGATTGGAAGACTGAAGGAGCATTCATTAACCCGTATGGCATGACGAGATACTCGTAATGACCCGAGGTTGTGCTAAATGCTGTCATCCATTCATCCCCCTTCCTAATGCGCACCAGATTATACGCGCTCCTGAGATCTAACTTTGTGAAGAAGCGCGCGCCCGCGTAATGACTCCGTCATCGTAGCAATCAGTGGAAGTGGGTAGCTGTATTTAACTGTGATCTGATTGAGACTACGGTAGTCAATACACGGGCGCAATCCCCCATCCTTCTTCTTCACAAAGAAGAAACTCGAGGAGACCGGGGAAGTAGAAGGCCGTATGTATCCCTGTGCCAAGGACTCGGCTATGTACGTCTCCATAGCCGCTGTCTCCTCTTGAGACAGGGGATACACATGACTCCGTGGCAGAGCCGCTCCTGTTTGGAGATTTATCGCACAGTCCCCCTGTCTATGAGGAGGTAGCCGTGCTGCCCTCGATTTACTAAACGCCAGTGCTAAATCCTCATACTCAGGGGGAATGCGCAGTGCGGGCACTTGGTTCGGACTCTCTACCGAGGTCGCCCCTAAGGAAACACCTAGACATCTCCCTACACACTGGGAAGACCACTCCATAAGAGCCCTCTGTTGCCACGCTATGGTAGGATCATGAGTGCTTAACCAGGGAAGTCCCAACACCACAGGGGTACGCAGGAGAGTCAATCAGATAAAACTGAATGATCTCCTCGTGACCCCCCTGCGTTGTCATCGTCAGTGGTGCTGTGACCTCCTGATCAGACCCGACCCCAACGGCCGGCTGTCTAAGGTGTGGACAGGAAATGGAGTTTCTAGCGGCCGAAGGGGAATCCTTAACCTACTACAAAATGCCCGATCAATAAAGTTCCCAGCAGCGCCTGAATCTACTAGCGCCTTATGCTGGGAATGAGGTGCCACCTGTGGAAATCTCACAGGAATACTCATGTGACCAACAGAAAGCTCTGGGTAAGTGGGGCGCCTGCTCACCTGAAATGACTCCCCCAGTGCGTGGCCTGTTGTCACCTCTCCCAAGAGACCCTCCCCAGCACCTGGCCGCGGTGTGCCCTCCACGACCGCAGGTGGTGCAGAGGATGGCTCCCCTCGGGTTCCCTCTCCTCCTCTCTCTAGCGCCAGCACCCCCGATCTCCATAGGAATCGGATCGGAGGTGCTGGAGGGCGGAATGGACGACCCCCACTCGGGGACGTCCGCGGGTAGCCAGCAGGGTGTCTAGACGGATGGAAATGTCCACCAACTGGTCAAATGACAAGTTGGTGTCCCTGCAGGCCAGCTCACGACGAACGTCCTCTCGTAGACTACACCTGTAGTGGTCGATAAGGGCCCTCTCACTCCACCCCGCATCCGCTGCTAGTGTCCGGAACTCCAGTGCGAACTCCTGGGCGCTCCTCTTCTCCTGTCGGAGGTGGAACAGACGCTCTCCCGCCGCTTTACCCTCAGGTGGATGATCAAAGACAGTCCTGAAGCGGCGGGAGAACTCCGCGTAGGTGATGGTTGCGGCGTCTACTCCCCCTCCATTCGGCGTTGGCCCATTCCAACGCCTTGCCGGATAGACAGGAGATGAGGGCGGAGACGCTCTCGTATCCCGAGGGCGCCGGGTGTATAGTAGCCAGGTAAAGTTCCACCTGTAGCAGAAATCCCTGACACCCGGCTGCAGAACCGTCATATGCCCTCGGGAGCGAGAGCCGAATACCACTGGGTTCCGGTGCTGAGAGAGGAGGACTGGCCGTTGGTGATGGGATGGTGTGCGAAGGCGTGGGCTCCTCCCTAGTCATCCAACGGCCCAGCATGTTGGACACCTCATTCATGGCGGACCCAAGTCGCTGGATCATGGTGTCTTGGTCGTTGATCCTCTCCTCCAACGACCTGGGTGCCGCCACTGCTCCTGCTGACTCCATAATGGTGTGTTGTTCTGTCAAGGGCTGAGGTGTATGGTGTGTGGAAGTCAGGCGCAGGACACCGAAGCTAGTCCAACAAAGTTTACTGAAGTAATCCAAAATTACAGAGATCGGCCTCAAACAATAAATAGAGGCGAGACAATACGCAAACAGTGCGTAACACTAAATACACGAAAAACAGGAACAAAACACGCAGCACAACGGACAGGCAAAAACAACACACAATCAATTCAAACAAAACAGGAAACTAAATAGGACAGGTAATAATGACACAAGCAGACACAGGTGTGCATGACAGACAAAAGCAATCACACACGAAACATCCAACGGTGGCAGCTAGTACTCCGGGGACGGTGAACGCCGATGCCTGCTCGAACCAGGAGGAGGAGCAGCCTCGGCCGAAACCGTGACACTCCCTCTTAAAAAGATGAGAGAGGCCTGTAATTTTCATCATAGGTACACGTCAACTATGACAGACAAAATGAAAAAATCCAGAAAATCACATTGTAGGATTTTTAATGAATTTATTTGCAAATTATGGTGGAAAATAAGTATTTGGTCAATAACAAAAGTTTCTCAATACTTTGTTATATACCCTTTGTTGGCAATGACACAGGTCAAACGTTTTCTGTAAGTCTTCACAAGGTTTTCACACACTGTTGCTGGTATTTTGGCCCATTCCTCCATGCAGATCTCCTCTAGAGCAGTGATTTTTTGGGGCTGTCGCTGGGCAACACGGACTTTCAACTCCCTCCAAAGATTTTCTATGGGGTTGAGATCTGGAGACTGGCTAGGCCACTCCAGGACCTTGAAATGCTTCTTACGAAGCCACTCCTTCGTTGCCCGGGCGGTGTGTTTGGGATCATTGTCATGCTGAAAGACCCAGCCACGTTTCATCTTCAATGCCCTTGCTGATGGAAGGAGGTTTTCACTCAAAATCTCACGATACATGGCCCCATTCATTCTTTCCTTGACACGGATCAGTCGTCCTGGTCCCTTTGCAGAAAAACAGCCCCAAAGCATGATGTTTCCACCCCCATGCTTCACAGTAGGTATGGTGTTCTTTGGATGCAACTCAGCATTCTTTGTCCTCCAAACACGACGAGTTTGAGTTTTTACCAAAAAGTTCTATTTTGGTTTCATCTGACCATATGACATTCTCCCAATCCTCTTCTGGATCATCCAAATGTACTGGTTTAAGCAGGGGGACACGTCTGGCACTGCAGGATTTGAGTCCCTGGCGGCGTAGTGTGTTACTGATGGTAGGCTTTGTTACTTTGGTCCCAGCTCTCTGCAGGTCATTCACTAGGTCCCCCCGTGTGGTTCTGGGATTTTTGCTCACCGTTCTTGTGATCATTTTGACCCCACGGGGTGAGATCTTGCGTGGAACCCCAGATCGAGGGAGATTATCAGTGGTCTTGTATGTCTTCAATTTCCTAATAATTGCTCCCACAGTTGATTTCTTCAAACCAAGCTGCTTACCTATTGCAGATTCAGTCTTCCCAGCCTGGTGCAGGTCTACAATTTTGTTTCTGGTGTCCTTTGACAGCTCTTTGGTCTTGGCCATAGTGGAGTTTGGAGTGTGACTGTTTGAGGTTGTGGACAGGTGTCTTTTATACAGATAACAAGTTCAAACAGGTGCCATTAATACAGGTAACGAGTGGAGGACAGAGGAGCCTCTTAAAGAAGAAGTTACAGGTCTGTGAGAGCCAGAAATCTTGCTTGTTTGTAGGTGACCAAATACTTATTTTCCACCATAATTTGCAAATAAATTCATTAAAAATCCTACAATGTGATTTTCTGGATAATTTTTTCTCAATTTGTGTCTCATAGTTGACGTGTACCTATGATGACAATTACAGGCCTCTCTCCTCTTTTTAAGTGGGAGAACTTGCACAATTGGTGGCTGACTAAATACTTTTTTCCCCCACTGTATATATAAAAGGGATGTAACAAGCGCTGATATTATATCATCTAATTATTATTTGTATTTTTATTTTAACCTTTATTTAACTAGGCAAGTCAGTTAAGAACAAATTCTTATTTACAATGACGGCCTACACCGGCCAAACCCGGACGACGCTGGGCCAATTGTGCGCTGCCCTATGGGATAATAGCACTAAAAGGTCTGTTTACATATATTTCAGAGGCTATTTATACAGACATTTGGTATAAAACTTGTATATTTTTTTCTTATTTTACCGTTACGTACGTTGACTGAGAACACATTGTCATTTACAGCAACAACCTGGGGAATAGTTACGGGGGAGAGGAGGGGAGATGAATGAGCCAATTGGAAGCTGGGGATGATTAGGTGGACATGATGGTATGAGGGCCAGTACTTCTAATAAACTGTATATGACAATATTTTCATGCATAAGTAAAAACAGGATTACGTGCATGTGCTGACCAACTGGCAAGTGTCTTCACTGACATTTTCAACATGTCCCTGACTGAGTCTGTAAGACCAACATGTTTCAAGCAGACCACCATAGTCCCCGTGCCCAAGGACACTAAGATAACCTGCCTAAATGACTACCGACCCGTAGCACTGATGTCTGTAGCCATGAAGTGCTTTGAAAGGCTGGTCATGGCTCATATCAACACCATTATCCCAGAAACCCTAGACCCACTCCAATTTGCATACTGCCCCAATAGATCCACAGATGATGCAATCTCTATTGCACTCCACACTGCCCTTTCCCACCTGGACAAAAGGAACACCTACGTGAGAATGCTATTCATTGACTACAGCTCAGCATTCAACACCATAGTGCCCTCAAAGCTCATCACTAAGCTAAGGATCCTGGGACTAAACACCTCCCTCTGCAACTGGATCCTGGACTTCCTGATGGGCCGCCCCCAGGTGGTAAGGGTAGGTAACAACACATCTGCCACACTGATCCTCAACACGGGGGCCCCTCAGGGGTGCGTGCTCAGTCCCCTCCTGTACTCCCTGTTCACCCATGACGGCATGGCCAGGCACGACTCCAACACCATCATTAAGTTTGCCGACGACACAACAGTGGTAGGCCTGATCACCGACAACGATGAGACAGCCTATAGGGAGGAGGTCAGAGACCTGGCCGTGTGGTGCCAGGATAACAACCTCTCCCTCAACGTGACCAAGACAAAGGAGATGATTGTGGACTACAGGGAAAAAAAGAGGACTGAGCACACCCCCATTCTCATCGACGGGGCTGTAGTGGAACAGGTTGAGAGCTTCAAGTTCCTTGGTGTCCACATCACCAACGAACTAGCATGGTCCAAACACACCAAGACAGTCGTGAAGAGGGCACGACAAAGCCTATTCCCCCTCAGGAGACTGAAAAGATTTGGCATGGGTCCTCAGATCCTCAAAAAATTCTACAGCTGCACCATCGAGAGAGTCCTGACTGGTTGCATCACCGCCTGGTATGGCAACTGCTTTGCCTCTGACCGCAAGGCACTACAGAGGGTAGTGCGTACGGCCCAGTACATCACTCGGGCCAAGCTTCCTGCCATCCAGGACCTCTATACCAGGCGGTGTCAGAGGAAGGCCCTCAAAATTGTCAAAGATTCCAGCCACCCTAGTCATAGACTGTTCTCTCTGCTACCGCACGGCAAGCGTTACCGGAGTGCCAAGTCTAGGTCCAAAAGACTTCTCAACAGCTTCTACCCCCAAGCCATAAGACTCCTGAACAGCTAATCATGGCTACCCAGACAATTTGCACTGCCCCCCCACCCCCACCCCCCACCACATATTTTTACGTTGCTGCTACTCTGTTAATTATTTATGCACAGTCACTTTAACTCTACCCACATGTACATAGTACTTCAACTACCTCAACTAGCCGGTGCCCCCGCACATTGACTCTGCACCGGTACCCCCCTGTATATATAGCCTCCCTACTGTTATTTTATTTTACTTCTGCTCTTTTTTTTCTCAACACTTTTTTGTTGTTCGTTTTATTTTACTTTTTCATAAAAAATAAATGCACTGTTGGTTAAGGGATGTAAGTAAGCATTTCTCTGTAATGTCTGCACCTGTTTTATTTGGCGCATGTGGCCAATAAAATTTGATTTGATTTTATTTCTATTAGACTGGTTTGGATTTCTCCCTGACCAATATGGCTGCCATTTTGACCCCATTCTGGAACTTCGAGGATTGATGACATAGCCCCTCTAGTAATTTAAAAGGATCTCTATGCTTTTGATGTTCTTGGATGTCTGATTCATCTTTCTATTCATAATTGTGGAATCAGAGCTGGGACGAAATTAGCATATTGCTCAATGCATATCTCGTAATAGACTGGAGAGTCATTATTTAGAATGAAAAATAGTACAAACTTACAAAGCCCGAAGGATAATAATATTTGATGATATGAACGCCTAATTTCTGCATGAGAACATAAGCCAGCTGAGATTCATGTCAAGTATCAGCACATCCCAAATATGTGAATGTCCAATCTTTCTTAAGAAGTGTTCATATCTGTTATGATGTCACTAGTTTGGGCTTGTAGCTCATCTTAATTTAATATTCACACTAAATTATTATTTTTCAGTTTGAGAGAATGTGATAACGCTAGTCCATACTCAAGCAAACAACAAAATTACCTTAAAAAAAATTGATTAATCAACAACAAATGGAATGGCGGGGAAACACGCATATTATATATATATATTTTTACCCCCTTTTTCAATCTTGTCTCATCGCTGCATCTCCCCAACCGGCTCGGGCGAAGATCGAGTCAAGCGTCCTCCGAAACATGACCCGCCAAACCACACTTCTTAACACTCGCCCGTTTAACTCAGAAGCACCAATGTTTTGGAGGAAACACTGTTCAACTGACAACTAATGTCAGCCTGCAGGCACCCAACCCGCCACAAGGGGTCACTAGAGCACGATGAGTCAAGTAAAGACCCCCCCGGCCAAACCCTCCCCTAAACTGGATGACGCTGGGCCAGTTGTGCAACGCCCTATGGGACTCCCGATCACGGCCGGTGGTGATATAGCCCGGGATCAAACCCGGGTCTGTAGTGACACCTCTAGCACTACGATGCAGTGCCTTAGACCCATGCGCCACTCGGGAGGCCCTACACACATACTTTTTCTGTTATATTGTTGGTATTCTTTTTTGTTGTATTGTTTGTATATCGTTGTATTGTAAATGTGTATACTATCTTTGTCTATCAGTGTATCAGTGTTTTGTTTCTTGTCATGTTTTGTGTTTTTTGTGGACCCCAGGAAGAGTAGCTGCTGCTTATCGAAAAGCTAATGGGGATCCAAATAAACAAATAATAAACAAACAAAGAATTAACCATTTCCTTGGGATTTTCAATTATTTAGTTGACAACCCTACATTAATTTGTGATAGAGAAGAGCACTGGGGACAGAATTCAGTTTTTCCATTTCACAAGTCTGCACTTTGAGACAGGACTAGAGTTTCTCCCAATGACGTCATTATAACTTGTACAATTGTGGCCTAGAGTTTTTCCTGGATAAACCTTTTACATTGCGATTGTGAGTGTAATGTTCCAGCACAGTAAATGCTTGCTTCCTCCCAGGAAAGTGGAGCGTATGGCACATCAAAGCCCAGGTGGAGAGTGGGTATCACAGGGGTGAATCGAGTCGGGACAGCGTTCACATCCCCAGACAAAAGAGCCAGACGTCAGAGACAAACAACAAACCCTCTTCACTCCCACATCCCAGGTTTCATGGCTTCAAAAGGCTTCCTCATTGAATAACATTTTGTGTCTAGGTGTGAGTGTGTGTCAATGCGAGTGTGAGCGTGTGGTGTGCCTGCATGTAGGGTTTGTGCATATTTTGATCCATTAATTCTTTGTCATCTCTGTGAACTGTGGTGGTGGTGGCTGAGTGCAGAGGAGGTCAGGCAGACAGTGCTCCCTCACACACGAGGCAAGATAAGAAGGGAGGTTAGTGTATCCAGGTTTATATCACTCTGTCTGTCTGTCTGTCTGCCAGCCCGATGCTCCAGTCATGGTCATACCTAGAAGGGAGAGGAGAGAGGTGCTTGTACTGATGTTTGACTGTCCTGAGAGGTCGGGGCAGTGCAGGGCAGACAGGGCAGTGCAGGGTAGACAGGGCAGTGCAGGGCAGACAGGGCAGTGCAGGGCAGACAGTGCAGGGCAGAAGCCTTTGAATACTGTACAGAGAGCGAAACAAGAAGTGAAGCAGTGAGATTGGCATCATTGGGCATTTGACATTCCGTTCACTTCTTTGTGAGGATCAGGAGAAGAGGGGAGAGGATAGGAGGGTAGACCCTTACAAAAGAAACATGTCAAATTTGCAGTTTCACATTTGAAAATCACATTTACAAATGTGAAATTGCATTATCACATGTGAAATAGCTGTTTTCACATGTTGAGCTTTAATTTAATGTGAAACCTCATTGTTTTCACATGTATTACATTTAGTGTTCACATTTTAACACCACCTTTCACGTGAGAAGAAACATTTGTTTTCACCTCACATGTTAATTGCAGTTGGACATGTGAAATGTGCAGTTTCACATGTACAAAACTTTTACATGTGAAAATCGTATATGCAGTTTCACATGTGAAAAACCTTCTCATGTGAAGATCTCACGTTCACATGTGGAATTGCAAGTTCACATGTGAAAATCAATCACGTCAAATCTAATTTGCAGTTTCACATGTAAGAAAACTCCACATTCTAAAATTGCACTTTCACATATGGAATTGTATTTTCACATGTAAGAAACATTGTGGAATTGCAAGTGCACATGTGGTGGTGAAATAGTGTTATTCTCCTCACGTGAAAAGGTGGTGTTAACATGTGGAATTGCAAATTCTGTAATGTCATTCTGTAAAAAGGTAACTTAGCCTACCTGAGCATAATAATTCAAGTGAGTTAAAAATAATTATTTATTATTTCTGAGTCATCCATTTGGAGTGTTACCTTTGCAAAGCCATCCCTCTCTTCTTCATATGTTGTTCAGTGGCCGTTGGAAGAAGCCCAGTGAAAAGAACAGAGAAGCTAGCACTCTGTGTCTCCTTATTTCTCCAGTTTAACATGTCAAAATTAGCTCTGTCAGAGTTCATCAGTTAACTCATGTTAAGTTTTTGTATTTTTATCGTATTGACAAAGCATTCAAAATACACTGAAAACATCCAACATAAATTAGAACTCAATTGGAGCAAATTATTAATTTGCAATGAATCATGATTAATCACAGCAAATCCTGCGATGAACTCGATAAAAAATGTAATCGTTTAACAGCCCTAGTTGACATTAAAGTGAGAAAATCCACATGTGAAAGTGTAGAGGACATGAGTCGGTCATGGTTGCTAATGGTCACGTGATGAGGTAGCCCCACCTGCGACTTCAAAATTTGTGTTGGCCCTCTTGGTTCGAATGGTCAAGACGTTGGCTTCTCCTATGGGTGAACCGGGTTCTAACCCCGCCACTTACAAAAGCACACGTGAAGCTTATAATATCACACGTGAAATGCGAAGCTGCTCTTCTTCTGTCTTTAAACTTGAGTAAAGCCAGGCCTCGCTGGTGAAATAGTTCAATCTGGAAAATTATTACATTTAAAAGTGCGTCTGGCAGTTTACCGAATTAATGATAATGTTAACATAAAAGTATATTAAAGGAAATCAGAGGAATCACAATCAAAACTTCTTCCTCTAGGTTATCATCGTCTCTCAAGACGTAGGCGGCGGGGGTGTTCAATTTGACAATTATAATTTCACAATTATTGTTGTTAATTTTGTTATATTACCTGGAATATACTGTATCTGGAAATGCATTAAATTGATGTCTTTGAATATCCGCTGTGGCGTTGCCCTAACGAGCGTATGAGTTTCTTTGTTTCAGTACAGTTCAGAGACCAGCAGGACTGAGAGAGTAGTGACCAGCAGGACTGAGAGAGTAGTGACCAGCAGGACTGAGAGAGTAGTGACCAGCAGGACTGAGAGAGTAGTGACCAGCAGGACTGAGAGAGTAGTGACCAGCAGGACTGAGAGAGTAGTGACCAGCAGGACTGAGAGAGTAGTGACCAGCAGGACTGAGAGAGTAGTGACCAGCAGGACTGAGAGAGTAGTGACCAGCAGGACTGAGAGAGTAGTGACCAGCAGGACTGAGAGAGTAGTGACCAGCAGGACTGAGAGAGTAGTGACCAGCAGGACTGAGAGAGTAGTGACCAGCAGGACTGAGAGAGTAGTGACCAGCAGGACTGAGAGAGTAGTGACCAGCAGGACTGAGAGAGTAGTGACCAGCAGGACTGAGAGAGTAAGTGACCAGCAGGACTGAGAGAGTAGTGACCAGCAGGACTGAGAGAGTAGTGACCAGCAGGACTGAGAGAGTAGTGACCAGCAGGACTGAGAGAGTAGTGACCAGCAGGACTGAGAGAGTAGTGACCAGCAGGACTGAGAGAGTAGTGACCAGCAGGACTGAGAGAGTAGTGACCAGCAGGACTGAGAGAGTAGTGACCAGCAGGACTGAGAGAGTAGTGACCAGCAGGACTGAGAGAGTAGTGACCAGCAGGACTGAGAGAGTAGTGACCAGCAGGACTGAGAGAGTAGTGACCAGCAGGACTGAGAGAGTAGTGACCAGCAGGACTGAGAGAGTAGTGACCAGCAGGACTGAGAGAGTAGTGACCAGCAGGACTGAGAGAGTAGTGACCAGCAGGACTGAGAGAGTAGTGACCAGCAGGACTGAGAGAGTAGTGACCAGCAGGACTGAGAGAGTAGTGACCAGCAGGACTGAGAGAGTAGTGACCAGCAGGACTGAGAGAGTAGTGACCAGCAGGACTGAGAGAGTAGTGTTTTATAATGAATATAGAAACACCATCTGTCCATTCCATCATATTCATTTGCTATGTTTTCTTTAATATTATCTCATCTGTGGTTTATGTGAGCAGAAATCAACACGCTTTGGATAAAAGTGTCTGCTAAATGGCATATATTATTAAATGGCATATATTATTAAATGGCATGTATTATTAAATGGCATGTATTATTAAATGGCATGCTGCATATTGAAGACAGGGGCATGGAAGAAATAGTCAAAGATCGTCCTTAGAAATCTTCAAACAGCAAAGCTGTTGTTTTTCTTGTGTTGAATTGCTCATCAACAACCAGTAAGAACACTGGTTCCAGGTTGTGCTTGTGAAAAAAAGTATGTGTTTTCGATACTCTACCTTGGTTAGATAAAGGTAGCAAAATAATATTCTCCCTGACTTCCATGGATGGTGCTGTTTGTCTGTACTAGGCTCACAGTGTAGACTTCCATGGTGCTGTTTGTCTGTACTAGGCTCACAGTGTAGACTTCCATGGTGCTGTTGTCTGTACTAGGCTCACAGTGCAGACTTCCATGGTGCTGTTTGTCTGTACTAGGCTCACAGTGTAGACTTCCATGGTGCTGTTTGTCTGTACTAGGCTCACAGTGCAGACTTCCATGGTGCTGTTTGTCTGTACTAGGCTCACAGGGTAGACTTCCATGGTGCTGTTTGTCTGTACTAGGCTCACAGTGCAGACTTCCATGGTGCTGTTTGTCTGTACTAGGCTCACAGTGCAGACTTCCATGGTGCTGTTTGTCTCTACAGGAATACTCACGGTGATTCTACCAAACCATGGGCAAGCGCTATAATAATCAAATCAATCAAATCAAGCTTTATTTATACAGCACATTTCAGACATGGAATGCAACACAATGTGCTTTACAGGAACCTTTTTATTTTAAATAATGAAAATTAAAGCTGAAATATTTACTACACAACAAACATAAGATGGGCGGCAGGTAGCTTAGTGGTTAAGAGCGTTGTGCCAGTAACCGAAAGGTCACAGGTTCTAATCCCCGAAAAAAAGTATTTAGTCAGCCACCAATTGTGCAAGTTCTCCCACTTAAAAAGATGAGAGAGGCCTGTAATTTTCATCATATGTATACGTCAACTATGACAGACAAAATGAAAAAATCCAGAAAATAACATTGTAGGATTTTTAATGAATTTATTTGCAAATTATGGTGGAAAATAAGTATTTGGTCAATAACAAAAGTTTCTCAATACTTTGTTATATACCCTTTGTTGGCAATGACACAGGTCAAACGTTTTCTGTAAGTCTTCACAAGGTTTTCACACACTGTTGCTGGTATTTTGGCCCATTCATCCATGCAGATCTCCTCTAGAGCAGTGATGTTTTGGGGCTGTCGCTGGGCAACACGGACTTTCAACTCCCTCCAAAGATTTTCTATGGGGTTGAGATCTAGAGACTGGCTAGGCCACTCCAGGACCTTGAAATGGTTCTTACGAAGCCACTCCTTCGTTGCCCGGGCGGTGTGTTTGGGATCATTGTCATGCTGAAAGACCCAGCCACGTTTCATCTTCAATGCCCTTACTGATGGAAGGAGGTTTTCACTCAAAATCTCACGATACATGTCCCCATTCATTCTTTCCTTTACACAGATCAGTCGTCCTGGTCCCTTTGCAGAAAAACAGCCCCAAAGCATGATGTTTCCACCCCCATGCTTCACAGTAGGTATAGTGTTCTTTGGATGCAACTCAGCATTCTTTGTCCTCCAAACACGACGAGTTGAGTTTTTACCAAAAAGTTCTATTTTGGTTTCATCTGACCATATGACATTCTCCCAATCCTCTTCTGGATCATCCAAATGCACTCTAGCAAACTTCAGACGGGCCTGGACATGTACTGGCTTAAGCAGGGGGACACGTCTGCGCTGCAGGATTTGAGTCTCTGGCGGCGTAGTGTGTTACTGATGGTAGGCTTTGTTACTTTGGTCCCAGCTCTCTGCAGGTCATTCACTAGGTCCCCCCGTGTGGTTCTGGGATTTTTGCTCACCGTTCTTGTGATCATTTTGACCCCACGGGGTGAGATCTTGCGTGGAGCCCCAGATCGAGGGAGATTATCAGTGGTCTTGTATGTCTTCAATTTCCTAATAATTGCTCCCACAGTTGATTTCTTCAAACCAAGCTGCTTACCTATTGCAGATTCAGTCTTCCCAGCCTGGTGCAGGTCTACACTTTTGTTTCTGGTGTCCTTTGACAGCTCTTTGGTCTTGGCCATAGTGGAGTTTGGAGTGTGACTGTTTGAGGTTGTGGACAGGTGTCTTTTATACTGATAACAAGTTCAAACAGGTGCCATTAATACAGGTAACGAGTGGAGGACAGAGGAGCCTCTTAAAGAAGAAGTTACAGGTCTGTGAGAGCCAGAAATCTTGCTTGTTTGTAGGTGACCAAATACTTATTTTCCACCATAATTTGCAAATAAATTCATTAAAAATCCTACAATGTGATTTTCTGGATTTTTCTCAATTTGCCTGTCATAGTTGACGTGTACCTATGATGAAAATTACAGGCCTCTCTCATCTTTTTAAGTGGGAGAACTTGCACAATTGGTGGCTGACTAAATACTTTTTTTCCCCACTGTAAATATATCCACTGTTTCAGCCCCCCTCAGGTTCTCTGGCAGGCTATTCCAGAGGCTGGGGGCATAATAACTATAGGCTGCCTCTCCATGCTTCTAGGTCCTAGGCTTTGGGATAGTTAAAAGGCCAGTGCGGTTAAACGGCCGCACGTTGGCAATGTTCCTCAGGTGGTAAAAAGCTATTTTGGTCAGATTCCTGATATGTTATTCGAAATTTAGTTAAAAATCCTCTGGTGAGACAGAAATGTAAAGTTGTGTATCGTCTGCATAGCAGTGAAAATCAATGCTGTGCTTTCTGATAACGCTGCCAAGGGGTAACACATATAAACTGAACAGTACCAGACCCAAAATCGAACCTTGCGGAACACCACATGTAATATGTATTTTCTTTTCAGTTATGTTCACCAAGGGAGACAAAAAACTCTCGACCAGTTAAATAGGTCCGAAACCAATTTAGAACTGGAACGGAGAGGCCAACCCACCTCTCCAGTCTGTCCAGAAGAACATCATGGTCAACAGTGTCGAATGCAGCACTTAAATCTAAGAGTACAAGGACAGAGCGCTGTTTGGCATCTGTGTTGGCTCTAAGATAATTTACCACTTTAACCAAGGTTGTCTCTGTGCTGTGGTGGGCACGAAAACCAGATTGGAATTTTTCAAAAATACAGTTGGCACTTAAAAAAATAATTTAGCTGTTTGAACATGAATGGAGATTGGCTGAAAATTGCTGAGAGCTGAACCTGCCAAAAACCGCTGAGCTCGGCAGAGATACATTTTCTTTGTTGTTGGCTACGCAGCACACCTACATGGACAGCTGGACAACGTTTAAAAATGGCCTCCAATCCATGAGTGGCACAGGTAAACAATACCACCATGACTCTCCTGTGACCGCTCCCCTGTCTTTTCCACCATGACTCTCCTGTGACCGCTCCCCTGTCTTTTCCACCATGACTCTCCTGTGACCGCTCATCTGTCTTTACCACCATGACACTCCTGTGACCGCTCCCCTATCTTTTCCACCATGACTCTCCTGTGACCGCTCCCCTGTCTTTTCCACCATGACTCTCCTGTGACCGCTCCCCTGTCTTTTCCACCATGACTCTCCTGTGACCGCTCCCTGTCTTTTCCACCATGACTCTCCTGTGACCGCTCCCCTGTCTTTTCCACCATGACTCTCCTGTGACCGCTCCCCTGTCTTTTCCACCATGACTCTCCTGTGACCGCTCCCCTGTCTTTTCCACCATGACTCTCCTGTGACCGCTCCCCTGTCTTTTCCACCATGACTCTCCTGTGACCGCTCCCCTGTCTTTTCCACCATGACACTCCTGTGACCGCTCCCCTGTCTTTTCCACCATGACTCTCCTGTGACCGCTCCCCTGTCTTTTCCACCATGAGGCTAGCGGAATTTGTAAGGTTTATATTCTAGGAAAAGTACATAACATTTTCGATAGGTGGCTCTACGTGGGGATATAATGGCATAAATTAGGCCTAGTCTGAATTTATATGTTTTTAAAATTTTTTGAAAAAGTGTTTACCACAGAGGATTGTAATGGCTCCTATTTGAGAAGGCGCCCACACCCTCCAACACCCCCCCTCTCTCTCTCTCTGCATGCAATTTTTTCTCAGTGTGGTGTATTAGAGCTTTCTAAATTGCTTTAACGAGTGTAAAAGCAGATACATGATAAGTCAATGAAGCATGACTCATTTTACAGTGTGCAGAAATTAAGATAAAGATAAAATCATTGAGAAAGCAAACCCAAGCTTAAAGAAACCAAAATAAGCAGCCTTGGGAACCCTAATGTACCCCTCTGATAAACACAATTATAGATCACTACCTAGGACTCATTTGACATTTCTGTAACACCCAAACTAATTTCCTGTTTATCTTCATGGTTAAGATGCACATAGTTTAGGGGCGTGTTTTGAATGTATATTTCATCAGATGGTTATAGAACATAATATCCAACTACTGTAGTCCTTGGTGATAAATGTACACATACATATTATGTTCATATGCCTATCACTCAATGTGTGTGTGTGTGTGTGTGTGTGTGTGTGTGTGTGTGTGTGTGTGTGTGTGTGTGTGTGTTGTGTGTGTGTGTGTGTGTGTGTGCGTGTGTGTAGAATTTGTACTGACAGGAAAACCTGCAGCACAGTTCTCAAGCTCCCCAGACGTGTGGTGCTATGACTGAGGCAGGCAGGGGAGAGAGGGTATAGACTTGTGGTGCTATGACTGAGGTAGGCAGGGGAGAGGGGATATAGACTTGTGGTGCTATGACTGAGGCAGGCAGGGGAGAGGGGATATAGACTTGTGGTGCTATGACTGAGGCAGGCAGGGGAGAGGGGATATAGACTTGTGGTGCTATGACTGAGGCAGGCAGGGGAGAGGGGATATAGACTTGTGGTGCTATGACTGAGGCAGGCAGGGGAGAGGGGATATAGACCTGAAATACAACTGAATGTTGTTTCCTTCCTGGACAAATCCCAAGCAAACATCCAGACAAAGTATGATATCAACTGAAAAACATGTTCCAATCAAACTGAATACCATGTTGATTTCCTTTCTTTAATCTGCACAGTACTTCCTCCGCAGATATTCACATGTAATACATCAACCTTTGGTATGTAAAACGGCCTGCCTGTCAAAGTAGATCCAGAGTTAATTACAGTAGTGATGTTTTCACAGAGCTGCCTCAGGAGTTTACACAATCAGATAGACATGCAATTTATGTTCATGAGGTGAACTCGCCTCAGGCTGAGACAGATTTAACTCTCACTGCTATTAAAATACGTCAGCTTTTCCCCGACGGCGAAACAACAAGGCACCTCACAAGTCACCAGGTATGAAACATTATACAACAACCAACACAGTTTTCACTCGTGGACCTGATAAACAAAATCATAAATGTAAACTGAACTCACACCTGTGCCAAAAGGAGTGCAAGGCAGTCATGGTGCCTGTGAAGCCATGTCAGACCGGTTACATAAAGAAATGAATGAATGGAGCATGTGGGGCATGTCTTTTTACATAGGTATTTAGGGATTATATGTCTTTACAATTAATACACAATGTCTCTTTACATTCACATCCTCTTTAGATTTCAACCGTTGAGAACAATGGCCAAATGACATCAGATGGGGATCTGACACGACATGCTCAGAACATCTCAATGGTTTTACACAACATGAAGGATGGTGAGTTTTTTGATACATTGATAATTGGGATCAATCCTCTAACACTGTATAAACAGATTCATATCCTTCATATCCTCAGCTTTGAGAACAATAGCCAAATTACATCGAATTACTTCACATCATAGCCAACCCAGGCAACCTGACACCATTGATTGGTTTATTATACGGCAACATGCGGTTGCTGGCTGGTAACTGTTGATGAGACCAAAACAGATCCCTGATGTCGGAGTACGTGTGTATGCGGTAATGGCAGACCTGGGTTCAATAACTTTTTCAAATCATTCCAAATACTTTATCTGTGCTTGATTGAGCTTGCCTGTTGTAATGGAACCAATAGAAACGTAACCAAAAACCCTGTCCATCTGGCAGTTCCAGGCAGGGAAAAGCAAACAAGAAACATATTAGAACAATTTAAAATAGTATTTGAACCATGGTCTGGTAGTACGCAGCCATGGACCCCCAGCTGCCCATGCAGTCATCCCTACCCAGCCATTCTATGCCTTTCCTTTGGCCGCCATCGCAACAGCTGAGGATACATTTTGGGAGTGATGCATTCAACAGCTGGTGCTGCCGAGGCCAGGGCTGGTGGAGGTTGATGAGGAGAAGAGGGGGAGAAGAGGGGGAGGAGGAGAGGAGAGGGGGAACTGTCTGTGGAAACACAGGACATGGAACATGTCTGACTGTAGGCAAGAGGCCAAATGTCTGAGAGGAAGGAACACGGTCTCTCTCTCCCCCTCTCTCTCTTTCTCTCTTTCTCTCTCTCTCTCTCTCTCTCTCTCTCTCTCTCTCTCTCTCTCTCTCTCTCTCTCTCTCTCTCACTCTTTCTCTCTCTCTCCACAAACATGGATACAAGCCTCCCATCGTTCACCCTGTACAGTTTATGCTCTGGGAGGCCCTGAGAATAGATGCGTCAAATAGCCCATGTGCTGCATGTTTTCGAAGACTGAGAAAGACGTTGGCGGGCGTTCAGGTGTTGTCACACTGAGACAATGCACCACTTGTGGTTTTGATACATGAACTGTTCTTAAAACATGTAGTGTGAAAACCAGTGGAGGGTGGATGCAATCCCTTTTTTCCATTTCTGGTCTGGTGTGTTTACAGGATCTGCCAGAACGATGTGTCAGGTAGTGGAAAAATCTGCCTGTTACTAGCGTTTATGGACACATAACTAAGGCTACGGGAGGAAGAGAAAGTGAGAGATACAGAGACAGCATGAGACAGACAGACTAGAGACAGAGAGATACAGAGAGACAGTGTGAGACAGACAGACATATGACAGAGAGATACAGAGAGACAGTGTGAGATAGACAGACTAGAGACAGAGAGATATTGAGAGTTAGTGTGAGACATACATATTAGAGACATAGAGATACAGAGAAACAGTGTGAGACAGACAGACTAGAGACAGAGAGATACAGAGAGACAGTGTGAGACAGACAGATAGATGACAGAGAGATACAGAGAGACAGCTTGAGACAGACAGACTAGAGACAAAGAGATACATAGAGACAGTGAGAGACAGACAGACAGACAGACAGATGACAGAGAGATACAGAGAGACAGTGTGAGACAGACAGACTAGAGACAGAGAGATACAGAGAGAGAGTGTGAGACAGACATACTAGAGACAGAGAGATAAAGAGAGACAGTGTGAGACGGACAGACTCGAGACAGAGAGATACAGACAGACAGTGTGAGACAGACAGACTAGAGACAGAGAGATACAGAGAGACAGTGTGAGACATACAGATGACAGAGAAATACAGAGAGACAGCTTGAGACAGACAGACTAGAGACAAAAAGATACAGAGAGACAGTGTGAGACAGATAGATTAGAGACAGAGAGATACAGAGAGACAGTGTGAGACAGACATACTGGAGACAGATAAACACAGAGAGACCGTGTGAGACAGACATACTAGAGACAGAGAGATACAGAGAGACAGTGTGAGAAAGACAGATTAGAGACAGAGAGATACAAAGAGACAGTGTGAGACAGACAGATGACAGAGAGATACAGAGAGACAGCTTGAGACGGACAGACTAGAGACAGAGAGATACGGAGAGACAGTGTGAAACAGACAGACAGATGACAGAGAGATACAGAGAGACAGTGTGAGACAGACATACTAGAGACAGAGAGATACAGAGAGACAGTGTGAGACAGACAGACTAGAGACAGAGAGTTACAGAGAGACAGTGTGAGACAGACATAATAGAGACAGAGAGATACAGAGAGACAGTGTGAGACAGACAGACTAGAGACAGAGAGATACAGAGAGACAGTGTGAGACAGACAGACAGATGACAGAGAGATACAGAGAGACAGTGTGAGACAGACAGACTAGAGACAGAGAGAAACAGAGAGACAGACATACTAGAGACAGAGAGATACAGAGAGACAGTGTGAAACAGACATACTCGAGACAGAGAGATACAGAGAGACAGTGTGAGACAGGCAGACTAGAGACAGAGAGATACAGAGAGACAGTTTGAGACAGACAGACAGATGACAGAGAAATACAGAGAGACAGCTTGAGACAGACAGACTAGAGACAGAGAGATACAGAGAGACAGTGTGAGACAGATAGATTAGAGACAGAGAGATACAGAGAGACAGTGTGAGACAGACAGATAGATGACAAAGAGATACAGAGAGACAGCTTGAGACAGACAGACTAGAGAGAGAGATACAGAGAGACAGTGTGAGACAGACAGACATATGACAGACAGATACAGAGAGACAGTGTGAGACAGACAGACTAGAGACAGAGAGATATTGAGAGTTAGTGTGAGACAGACATATTAGAGACATAGAGATACAGAGAGACAGTGTGAGACAGACAGACTAGAGACAGAGAGATACAGAGAGAGAGTATGATACAGACATACTAGAGACAGAGAGATACAGAGAGACAGTGTGAGACAGACAGACTAGAGACAGAGAGATACAGAGAGATAGTGTGAGACAGACATACTAGAGACAGAGAGATACAGAGAGACAGTGTGAGACAGACAGACTAGAGACAGAGAGATACAGAGAGACAGTGTGAGACAGACAGACTAGAGACAGAGAGATACAGAGAGACAGTGTGAGACAGACAGACTAGAGACAGAGTGATACAGAGAGACAGCATGAGACAGACATACTAGAGACAGAGAGATACAGAGAGACAGCTTGAGACAGACAGACTAGAGACAGAGACAGCTTGAGACAGACAGACTAGAGACAGAGACAGCTTGAGACAGACAGACTAGAGACAGGGAGATAGAGACACATAGTGTGTTTGTTTTTTCTGGACGACCTTTGATCTCAAACCTCTCACTCTAGATGTCCATTCCATGCTATGTAATACTGTGTAAGTCATGATGAAAGGGAGTTAGTAGCTACTATGTAAGTCATAATGAAATGTATTATGTACCGTAGAAGTCATAATGGAAGGTAATACTATTTAAGTTATAATGAAAGGTATTAGATACTATGTAAGTCATAATGAAAGATTATAAGATAATGTATAAGTCATAATGAAAGGTATTAGATACTATGTAAGTCATAATTAAAGGTATTAGATACTGTATAAGTCATAATGAAAGGTATTAGATACTATGTAAGTCATAATTAAAGGTATTAAATACTGTATAAGTCATAATGAAAGGTATTACATACTCTGTAAATCATAATGAAAGGTAGTAGATACTATGTAAGTCATAATGAAAGGGCGGTATTGGATGTGGAAGGGAGAGAGAGAGAGAGAGAGAGAGAGAGAGAGAGAGAGAGAGAGAGAGAGAGAGAGAGAGAGAGATTGATATTCTCTCTCTCTCACTTTCTCTCTCTAATGCCCTCTTTGCCTGGTCCGTGAGTTTTCGTGGGCGGCCCTCTCTTGGCACGTTTGTTGTGGTGCCATATTCTTTCAATTTTTTTATAATGGATTTAATGGTGCTCCGTGGGATGTTCAAAGTTTTGGATCTTTTTTTATAACCCAACCCTGATCTGTATTTTTCCACAACTTTGTCCCTGACCTGTTCTCCTTGGTCTTCATGGTGCCGCTTGCTTGGTGGTGCCCCTTGCTTACTGGAGTTGCAGACTCTGGGGCCTTTCAGAACAGGTGTGTATAAACTGAGATCATGTGACAGATCATGTGACACTAGGTGGACTCTATTTAACTAATTACATTTACATTTACGTATGATGTGACTTCTGAAGGTAATTGGTTTCACCAGATTCTTTACTTTATAGCAAAGGGGGTGAATACATATGCACACACAACTTTTCCATCATTTATTTATTTGAATTTTTTTAAACAAGTTATTTTTTTCATTTCACTTCACCAATTTGGACTATTTTGTGTATGTCCATTACATGAAATCCAAATATAAATCCATTTAAATTACAGGTTGTAATGCAACAAAATAGGAAAAACGCCAAGGGGGATGAATCATTTTGCAAGGCACTTATGTTACATTCCATGCTGATAGGCTCCATATGTTACACGCCATGCTGACAGGCTCCATATGTTACACTCCATGCCGATAGGCTCCATATGTAACACTCCATGCTGATAGGCTCCATATGTTACACTCCATGCTGATAGGCTCCATATGTTACACTCCATGCCGATAGGTTCCATATGTTACACTCCATGCTGATAGGCTCCATATGTTACACTCCATGCCGATAGGCTCCATATGTTACACTCCATGTCGATAGGCTCCATATGTTACACTCCATGCCGATAGGCTCCATATGTTACACTCCATGCTGATAGGCTCCATATGTTACACTCCATGCTGATAGGCTCCATATGTCACACTCCATGCTGATAGGCTCCATATGTTACACTCCATGTCGATAGGCTCCATATGTTACACTCCATGCCGATAGGCTCCATATGTTACACTCCATGCTGATAGGCTCCATATGTTACACTCCATGCTGATAGGCTCCATATGTCACACTCCATGCTGATAGGCTCCATATGTTACACTCCATGCCGATAGGCTCCATATGTTACACTCCATGCTGATAGGCTCCATATGTTACACTCCATGCCGATAAGCTCCATATGTTACACTCCATGCTGATAGGCTCCATATGTTACACTCCATGCGATAGGCTCCATATTTTACACTCCATGCCGATAGGCTCTGTATGTTACACTCCATGCTGATTTGACGAAAAGGGGAAAAGGTTGAGCTCAGGGAACGATAGCCAAGTCAGATCTCACTCACTCACTCACTCAAGAAATCATGGAACTAATTTAATCAAAGTGTAAGATTGAATTCTGCAATGAGCTTGACTGCAACTCCTTTGTAAGTTGTTTTCTGCTGTATCCCCAAACATGAAAACTAAAATGTTCCAGATATATGGATTTTTCTTCTTTCCATACGTCTGGTTTAGAGTGTTTCTATGGGGCTAAAAGAGGAGAGACGTCGCATCCTTTTTGTGAGACACACACACACACACAACCTCTCGCTGCCCCGGGTGCGTCTATGAATATTTTAGTGAGTCACATGGATATAATGTCCGACTGAGTGTACCTGGCACAGGCTGCAACACCACAGGTGGGGTATTAGCTATAACCAGAACACACTGGACAGGCCATGCTGCAGACCTGGGTTCAAATAGTAATGGTTTTCTTTTGAATGCTTTGAGCTTTTTATTGAGCCTAGCCTGGAATAACAGATGGGTGAGGTTTGGGATTTTTCAGACTATTCCATTGGTTCCATTGCACCAGACAAGCTCAATCAAACACAGCTAATTTAAAATAGTTTTAAATACTATCTGAACCCAGGTCTGCTGGCCATGTTAACATAACACAATGGTTGAATCAGATGAATCTCTAGCCTCACTCACACAAAGCAACACAGCTAGAACAGGAACAGCCCTAAACCGTTTTACAGTACAGGCAGTTTCATAAACCATTCATGAAAGATTTTACTTTTTTCTGTGCTATTTTTATGAAAGAGAATACACAAAGAGGGAATATGATACTAGTCAGGGAACATTAAGCTTTTTAAACTGTAGAACAGACCTTATACTCCGAGGTCGTACAAAAAACCACGACATCCATTATTTGGATATGAGAGGCACGTTATATGGTTGAGGTTCTTTAACTACAGCGACAAAAGAGAGTGAGCAGCACAGCACTAGTCAGACTTCTATGATATCATGTTCTCCCTTCTCATGACAATAACATCTTATCTCAGTGAATTCACCATCTTTCACATCACACTGACAGCACACACACACACACACACACACACACACACACACACACACACACAGAGACACACACTGAAGAGACACGTACTGTATATGCCAGACACCAGTGGAGGCTGCTGAGGGGAGGACGGCTCATAATAATGGCTGGAATGGATTGAAAATAATGGTATCAAACACATGAAAACCATATGTTTGATACCATTCCATGGACTTCATTCCAGCCATTGTTATGAGCCGTCCTCCCCTCAGCAGCCTCCACTGTCAGACATATGCCTGGTGGTTCTGCTGAATTCCGAGGGCGCATTCTGTGTGTCTGCCTGCCTTTAGCGTAATAACACATAAAAACCTCTCACCACTGCTGGTGAAGACACTTCTAAAGTAAATACAATGTGTGTCTAGTAGGACCGTTGTCACCATGGCAACGCCTGTCAATGTACTGAAGTCATCCACAATGTCGCCATGGCACAGCGGTTCATTCTAATCATTTCTGCGGCTGTGACAGTAAGCCCTATTTCATTTGGTGGGCCTTGCAGCCTCATCACAGCTTCGAAAGGGTGTGCCGCGGCGAACGACCTGTCAGTGTGCTACCGTTGGACATGAGGAGGCCCGATGTGAACGACCTGTCAGTGTGCTACTGTTGGACATGAGGAGGCCTGATGTGAACGACCTGTCAGTGTGCTACCGTTGGACATGAGGAGGCCTGATATGAACGACCTGCCAGTGTGCTACCGTTGGACATGAGGAGGCCCGATGTGAACGACCTGTCAGTGTGCTACCGTTGGACATGAGGAGGCCCGATGTGAACGACCTGTCAGTGTGCTACCGTTGGACATGAGGAGGCCCGATGTGAACGACCTGTCAGTGTGCTACCGTTGGACATGAGGAGGCCCGATGTGAACGACCTGTCAGTGTGCTACCGTTGGACATGAGGAGGCCTGATGTGAACGACCTGTCAGTGTGCTACTGTTGGACATGAGGAGGCCTGATGTGAACGACCTGTCAGTGTGCTACTGTTGGACATGAGGAGGCCTGATATGAACGACCTGTCAGTGTGATACTGTTGGACATGAGGATGCCTGATGTGAACGACCTGCCAGTGTGCTACTGTTGGACATGAGGAGGCCTGATGTGAACGACATTTGGAGAAATCAGAAAGACCCAATTTAAGAATGCTAGTGTGTGTGTTTGTGTGTGTGTGCATGCCTGAGCGTACATCTGCGTGCCTGTGCCTGTGTATTTCAGACTTCGGACTAAAGTGGGGGGTAGTGTTAAGTTCAGGGAGGTTGTGATGAAACAGGACTGTTTTCTTTTTCAGTAGCGTGCCCCGAACAAGTTTACGTTGTACCCATGCCATACACTCCATCATTTATTAAGACCATTAAGAGCACATCAGAGAGTGTCTTATGGGCCATGCGAGTGAATGTGAAGGTGGATTGTCATTAACTATAATAAAATAAAAGAGGGAGTAAGTAAAAAGATAACATGGAAAGAAAAACATTCTCAGGGGGCCCCTTTGGCGTTCGTATGAAAACCAAATGCCTCCTCGGCCTGTCAGGAGAGGAGGGAGACGGTGGCCATGTCAGCAAGCTGAGCTGAGCCGCAGTGGTGTGTCCAGGTGTTCCCTTTCTATTGGCAATTCCGCAAGCAAAAAAGCATTTCAGTTGCTCTCGCTTGTAAAGTGCTTTCATGCCGTCTCCAAAATTATGTAATTAGCCAGGCGTCCCGGGCAACGTAGCGGCGGCCTCGACCCTGCCTGCATTGGTGAAGAGAAGCACACACACACACAGACACACACACACAGACACACACACACACACACACAGACACACACAGAGGTTGTGGGCTCCCGTTGAGAGGCCTGTGTCAGGGGTTTCCTGGAATATGTTTTCATTTTGGAATAAAAACACCATAAAGAGTGGTAGTCGTTTGCACCATAAACATGCACTTTAATTTCATTTGAGCCCTTCTACTGTGGTTTCGGCTAGTGGCTTGTGTTTGTAATGTATAAGAGAGAATTTGTGGTTATGGAATTTGCTTTGATGTGTGCGGTGGGGTAGTTTGTTTCTAGTTGTTAGACAGAGATAGGCAACGTCTTTATCCAACGTCAAACCTTTGTTGTTTCCTATAAACCAAGACAAAACGCTTTTGTTTTCATCCCTGTTTAAACCCTTGTAAAAAATAATGATTCAAGCTATTTCTTTATATGAGGACCAGGCCCAGAGCATGTCTATGACTTCTCACCATAGCAACCTGCCATATCTAATCTTAGCTAGTTTGAAAGCTCCCTCTCTCTCACCCTTCTAATCGAGATTCAAGATGAAGATTGGTCTCCAATTACTTATAAGTTAATGACCAGAGTGTAAATATACAGGGATTTTATTATTTAGGAGGGGGGGAGAACATTTAAAGGTTATTTTCCTGTTTATGTAGTGTGGAATTTCCCCTGAAGACACAGAGGGGTCATGACCAGAGCCTAGTGTTAGTAAGCTGGGCGTGGAGAGGTAACACTAGGCTGACTAATTTGGCTCAGACAGATCCCATGATTCAGCAGAGGATTGTACTCAACCTCAAGTACAAGTTCAACCTGTCAGGCTGTGACAAGGAATTAACATAGAATATAAACTAAATCTGATCAACACATAGGTCTACCTAAATGAACATATGGCAGAATATGGGAGACATGATAAACTGATTCAAAACTCAGTCCAAACTAACTGAAAAAATAAGAAGGTTTTCAGCATAGAACTTAAACTACATTCGATCAACATACAGGTTAAATACAGTATGACAACCATAAGACAAACACTTACTCAAAACTAAGTCCAAAAATGTTTTTATAACTTTACAAAATGTTTTTTATACCTGGCACTTGTTTTGCATATCAGACCTCCCCTGTGCCTGTCAGAATTCTAGCAGCATCAGCGTTGCCAAAGAACACAAAAACAAGCTGTTCACTATCACTGTGTTCCCATGGGAATGGGCCGACCAGGGTGTGCCCACCCCACACAAACTGTCACTCATCAACACAAACATCGGCAGAACTACAACCAACCAACCAACCAACCACACACACACACACACACACACACACACACACACACACACACACACACACACACACACACACACACACACACACACACACATACTACCATCCAGTAAGGAAGATGGCGTTTACAGAGACCCCCTTCTCCCCCTCCTGTCCCAACAGGCCTCAGAAAGCAGGCCTTCTCCCCCTCCTGTCCCAACAGGCCTCAGAAAGCAGGCCTTCTCCCCCTCCTGTCCCAACAGGCCTCAGAAAGCAGGCCTTCTCCCACTCCTGTCCCAACAGGCCTCAGAAAGCAGGCCTTCTCCCGCTCCTGTCCCAACAGGCCTCAAAAAGCAGGCCTTCTCCCGCTCCTGTCCCAACAGGCCTCAGAAAGCAGGCTATCAGTGCAAGCGATTAGCGAATCCCGCTCGTGAATCGGCCACAAGGGTGAAAAGGGATAAAGATTCCTGAGATGTGGGGCCTGCAGTTTTCCTCTCCCTGATACAGACCAGTGCTGAGCTGCAACAGCAACAGTAGGCAAGGAGAGTAAATGGTGAGAAAACTGCCCTGAAAAAGAAACAAATAAATGCTCCAACTCCCTACTACCAGCACAGTGAGGTATGCTTGTGTTGTTAGTGAAGTAGAGCTGCTTGTGTTGTTAGAGAAGTAGAGTTAGATTGTATCACTTTTTTTCTCCAGAAACCAGTTTCTTAATTTCTAATTGGCTTGTTTCTGAATGGAGTTAGCCATGAGGAAAGAATGTCTGTAACACCCTCAATCTCACACCTCTGTCCGCTCTCCTCAGGTGGAACAGAACAGAAACATAGAAATCATCTAGTCAGACAGGAGAGGCCCCAGTTCCAACAAAGCAGGCACCTGTCATTTCCCCCCTCAAGCATTAGACACCTCAGCTCCTGTCTCTGTTCAAACCCAATAAAAAGCATGTTTACAGAGCAAAACAACAACCCATGGAACGGCGGGGACTGTGAGGGAACACACACACACAAACACACACACACACACAAACACACAGACACACTCTAACACACACATTATTGTAGTTGTAAGTAAATAAGTAAGCCTGCAGAGTAACTGAGCGTGTGATGAATGGGCGGTGAGCCCACCGCCGAGGGACCCACTGGACAAAACTGGATTAATCAACGTTGTTACCACATAATTTCAACCAAATAATTATATATGATTACGTTGATTCAACGTGGGAAACTGATTGGATATTAAAAAAGTTAATCAACGTAATTTTGGGGGGATTTCACGTTGAATTTATGTTAGCTGACAACTCAACTAAATGTAAATCAAAACTAGACATTGAGCTAACTTGTCCACACCCTCCAGCTCTCAATTCGCCTGGGCGCTTCTCTAGCCCCACAGCATGTCTTACTCCTGACCCCTATAACTCCTCTTTTGTTCTCAGCAATTCCCCTGGAAGTTCCCCCATCACTTCCCCATAACTCCCCCCTCTCCACCACCACCCCCCTCAGGTGCCCTCTGACCTCTCCAGCGCCTCTGCCTCTCTGTGAGCCTGCCCTAACATTCCTCCAAGACACCCCAGCCCTGAAACACGAGACCACGTTGAGCTCATCGCCAGGCTCAGAAGTTAGAGGAGTTAAACAACATGAGAAAAAAGACAACCATTGTTGGACGGGCTGGAACTGGTTGTGTGTGTAAAGGTTCAGGCTGCTCAAGGGTTAAGTTAAGGAGGAAGCAAACTGACTGTCGGCATCCTGACTGGTGCCTGTAGTTTCCTCCCCACACACGTCTGCCGCTTGCTACCCACTGCCCAACAGACGCCGCGCTCTTTAAAGTTAATGAGCCCCTCGCTACCCTGCCGTCCGGGAGCTGTCCTGGGATGCGTGTGTAACTCCACTCTCTCTCTGACTAGGCGACTAGAGAGAGAGAGAGAGAGAGAGAGAGAGAGACTAGCAACACCCCACAGCACTTAAAGCAAAACTCCAAACTCAAACTGCCTGTATCATTGTGATTCAGGCTGAGATTGCTAGGAGAGTTGTGAAGACTTAATCTGTGCAATCGTAATTAAACCAATGAGTGCGTCTGCATAAAGAGGTTGAGTTTGAACGAAGGAGAATGTACTCCCGAAAGGGCTGTCTACTGGAGCTGAATGCAAGGAAGTTCTTTTAAATGTTTTACAGTGCTATTCTGTGCATTATTAAGGCATTGGGCATTGTCTGTTTATTAATTGTTCACTGACTGTTGTGCATTGTAAGCTATGTCTTCGTTGCCACTGACACTAATTTGACTTGCTTGTGTAGTGTTTACAAGGAAAATGTCCCTGTGAAAAAGTTTCAGAAGGACTGTGATGCTTTGAGGTAGGGTTAAGAAGAGTGACTTATGGTATTTTTATAGCCTGATAAAGTTGGGTATTATTCTGGGTAGAAGAGATAGACAGGCTCTTAGGAGTAGGCTGGACATCTTGGAGATATAAGGGTACATCTTAAAAGCTGGAACACACTATCGATATCTTGTTTAAATCATTTTTAACCACTTTCCAACAAGAATGTAGCAAATATTTGGTGATGGGTTTTATTGATTTAATGGGTTCTGAGAGCTTTTCTGTGTTGCATTTAACATGAGCTGACTGTTTAGTCTTCAGTTAAAGTCTTAATTATCAAGAACACATTGAAATGCATTAGCACAACCGTGAAAGAGCTCTGATCAAGAATTCATAAAAAATAGTCTGCTTTTCAAAAAAGGATCAAAAGAGGTTATCTTCACAACACTTCTGCTGGGTTGTCATAAAAAGTACTCATTATCTCTTTGTCAGTTTTAATTTCAGGGAACAAGCTGGAACTCATAGGGACCCTGTCAGAATGGTTAGTGCTATCTGGGATCCTTGGGACATCCTTATACCCTAACCCCGGGATGGGCATGCGGCCCACGACACCCTTTTGTTTGCCAATTTCACAAAAAAAGTATGTGCGTACGCAGACACACGAGCTACTGCGGCCCCTCATGATGAGTTCTGTTTTTTGTGGCCCCCACCCCCATCTAAGTTGCCCATCCCATCCCTGCCCTAACTCTAACCTTAACCCCTACCCTTACCCTAACCCTAACCGTAACCATAACCCTTACCGTAACCATTTTATATTTCAACTTCAATGGGGTAGTTTGATTATTGAACAAACACCTTAACTTAAAAATCTATATACACTGCTCAAAAAAATAAAGGGAACACTTAAACAACACAATGTAACTCCAAGTCAATCACACTTCTGTAAAATCAAACTGTCCACTTAGGAAGCAACACTGATTGACAATATTTCACATGCTGTTGTGCAAATGGAATAGACAACAGGTGGAAATTATAGAAAATTAGCAAGACACCCCCCAATAAAGGACTGGTTTCGCAGGTGGTGACAACAGACCACTTCTCAGTTCCTATGCTTCCTGGCTGATGTTTTGGTCACTTTTGAATGCTGGCGGTGCTTTCACTCTAGTGGTAGCATGAGACGGAGTCTACAACCCACACAAGTGGCTCAGGTAGTGCAGCTCATCCAGGATGGCACATCAATGTGAGCTGTGGCAAGAAGGTTTGCTGTGTCTGTCAGCGTAGTGTCCAGAGCATGGAGGCGCTACCAGGAGACAGGCCAGTACATCAGGAGACGTGGAGGAGGCCGTAGGAGGGCAACAACCCAGCAGAAGGACAGCTACCTCCGCCTTTGTGCAAGGAGGAGCAGGAGGAGCACTGCCAGAGCCCTGCAAAATGACCTCCAGCAGGCCACAAATGTGCATGTGTCTGCTCAAACGGTCAGAAACAGACTCCATGAGGGTGGTATGAGGGCCCGACGTCCACAGGTGGGGGTTGTGCTTACAGCCCAACACCGTGCAGGACGTTTGGCATTTGCCAGAGAACACCACAATTGGCAAATTAGCCACTGGCGCCCTGTGCTCTTCACAGATGAAAGCAGGTTCACACTGAGCACGTGACAGACGTGACAGAGTCTGGAGACGCCGTGGAGAACGTTCTGCTGCCTGCAACATCCTCCAGCATGACCGGTTTTGCGGTGGGTCTTCATGGTGTGGGGTGGCATTTCTTTGGGGGGCCGCACAGCCCTCCATGTGCTCGCCAGAGGTAGCCTGACTGCCATTAGGTACTCAGATGAGATCCTCAGACCCCTTGTGAGACCATATGCTGGTGCGGTTGGCCCTGGGTTCCTCCTAATGAAAGACAATGCTAGACCTCATGTGGCTGGAGTGTGTCAGCAGTTCCTGCAAGAGGAAGGCATTGATGCTATGGACTTTCCCGCCCATTCCCCAGACCTGAATCCAATTGAGCACATCTGGGACATCATGTCTCGCTCCATCCACCAACGCGACGTTGCCCCACAGACTGTCCAGGAGTTGGTGGATGCTTTAGTCCAGGTCTGGGAGTAGATCCCTCAGGAGACCATCCGCCACCTTATCAGGAGCATGCCCAGGCGTTGTAGGGAGGTCATACAGGCACGTGGAGGCCACACACACTACTGAGCCTCATTTTGACTTGTTTTAAGGACATTACATCAAAGTTGGAATAGCCTGTAGTGTGGTTTTCCACTTTAATTTTGAGGGTGACTCCAAATCCAGACCTCCATGGGTTGATAATTCCATTGATATTTGATTTCCATTGATAATTTTTGTGTGATTTTGTTGTCAGCACATTCAACTATGTAAAGAAAAAAGTATTTAATGTGATTATTTCATTCATTCAGATCTAGGATGTGTTATTTTAGTGTTCCCTTTATTTTTTTGAGCAGTGTACTTATAATAGATGGAGTTTTAAATATAAACACATCAAATTATATAGTATTATATAGTATTAGATAGTACTTTCAATTAACACATTTCTCAGAAACCAGAACTCTATTTACATACTATTTGATAATGATGTAACTATGACATTAGAACAACACATTGCTACTACGACCCCTACATGAAATGAGCATCAGGTATGGTTACAGGTTTGATATCACTACAAAGGAGAGTTATCGGTCTCCAGTTCGACTGTCTCATAATCATATGAACCCTTGCTTTAGGTGCCTCGTTAGTGCATGACCCAAATCCCCATTAGTGTCTTCAGTCAGATGATCGTCGAGAGACTCGGTCATGAATCAGACGTTGTCTAGAGCAGCAACTTGGCCTGAGGGCCCGGGGGCAAACCAAGAGCCAAGCACAAGGGAAGAACTGTTCCTGGGGTATAACATAACGCCTTCACCACTCAGCCTCTTCTGGGCATCAGACAAAGAGGGAGAGAGAAATGAGCTCCAGCGGAAGAAATAAAACATGTAATCAAATACCAGCAGGTAATGTCATTAGTGCTAAAGGAATGATGGTGTAATTGACCTAAAAAAGTCTATATGTGGAAAAAGACACTGCACTGGAATTTGTGAGCTACACTACATTACCGAAAGTATGTGGACACCTGCTTGTCGAAAATCTTATTCCAAAATCATGAGCATTAATATGGAGTTGGTCCCCCCTTTGCTGCTATAACAGCCTCCACTCTTCTGGGAACGCTTTCCACTAGATGTTGGAACATTGCTGCGGGGACTTGCTTCCATTCAGCCACAAGAGTATAGTGAGGTCGGGCACTGATGTTGGGCAATTAGGCCTGGCTCGCAGTCGGGTTTCCAATTCATCCAAAAGGTGGTCTATGGGGTTGAGGTCAGGGTTCTGTGCAGGCCAGTCAGGTTCTTCCACACCGATCTCGACAAACCATTTCTGTATGGACCTTGCTTTGTGCACAGGGGCATTGTCATGCTGAAACAGGAAAGGGCCTTCCCCAAACTGTTGCCACAAAGTTGGAAGCACAGAATTGTCTGGAATGTCATTGTATGCTGCAGCATAAAGATTTCCCTTCACTGGAAATAAGGGACCTAGCCCGAACCATGAAAAACAGCCCCAGACCATTATTCCTCCTGCACCAAACTTTACAGTTGGCACTATACATTGGGGCAGGTAGCGTTCTCCTGGCATTCGCCAAACCCAGATTCGTCTGTCAGACTGCCAAATGGTGAAGCATGATTCATCACTCCAGGGAACGCGTTTTCACTGCTCCAGAGTCCAATGGTGGCTCCTAGACGTTTCCACTTTACAATAACAGCACTTACAGTTGACCGGGGAAGCTCTAGCAGGGCAGAAATTTGACAAACTGACTTGTTGGAAAGGTGGCATCCTATGACGGTGTCACGTTGAAAGTCACTGAGCTCTTCAGTAATGCCATTCTACTGCCAATGTTTGTCTATGGAGATTGCATGGCTGTGCGTTCGATTGTATGCACCTGTCAGCAACGTGTGTGGCTGAAATAGCCGAATCCACTCATTTGAATGGTTGTCCACATACTTTTGTATATTTAGTGTATATTTTCCTGGGACCTTCATGACAGGGTGATGTAAATCTAATTAACATAGCGTATGTCTAAAAAAATTGTTATTCTGTAAGTTATACTTTTTCTAAAATAGTGCCTCAGCATACTACAGTATTATGTGAAACCATTTAATTGTAGTAAAGATGGTATTTTCACCAGCCATCAGTTCAAATTTTTTTTTTCTGAATTGAGCCCAATCCCAGATTGAAAAACATGAATTTTGTTAATTTAGATGTCTATCATTACTATATTTCATAGGCTTTGTTTTATGTACTATAACAAATTAAGATGATGCTACAAAAACACAAAAACATTATTCTTTCCTAATCCAACCCACTTTCGGTAAAACACTATAAAACATTTTAGCCTGCCAGTGGTGACTGCACTGCATGCATCCTCTGTTGGCTGGAACATGGATCCAGAGAGCAAGGCCATGCTCACTGAGTCTGTACATAGTCAAATCTTTCCTTAATTGTGGGTCAGTCACAGTGGTCAGGTATTCTGCCACTGTGTACGTCGCTCTGGATAAGAGCGTCTGCTAAATGACTAAAATGTAAAATGTAAAATGTGTACTCTTTGTTTAGGACCAAATAGCACTCTAGTTTACTCTGTTTTTTGGTAAATTCTTTCCAATGTGTCAAGTAATTATCTTTGTGTTTTCTTATGATTTGGTTGGGTCTAATTGTGTTGCTCTTGCTGTTCTGGGGCTCTGTGGGGTCTGTTTGTGTTTGCTCTCTCTCCCCCTCTCTCTGTGGTCTCACACCCTCTCTCTTTCTCTTTCTCTCTCTCTCTCTCTCTCTCTCTCTCTCTCTCTCTCTCTCTCTCTCTCTCATTGGCTTTCTCTACTCTCTCTTCTCTCTCTCTTAACTCATATTACTGTATTGAATTCTTCTTCTTTTTTTCTTATTAATTATATTGATGTTCTTTATTAAGTCGCTTTGGATAAAAGCGTCTGCTAAATGGCATATTATTATTATTATTATTAAAATGCAGTTATGTGTTACATTTGACTGTGTAAAACCTAGCAGTACTACTTATTTCTCTGAGAGGGATGCAGATAGATAGCATTTTTGCAAACAACATTTGTTGATCTAAAATGAAAGCATCAAGTGATAGATTTTAAACAAATACATGTCTGTCGTTAAACAACACCATGCCATGAAAGAGATAGTGAAAAAACACACCAATCTCTTTTATAATTTATTTTAACAATAAAAGCTAATTTACCAACATTTTGGGAGAGTGAACATTTGTATTATTGTTTTGGCTATGTACTCCAGCACTTTGGATTTGAAATGATGAGGTTAAAGTGCAGACTGTCAGCTTTAATTCATATGTATTTTCATCCATATCGGGTGAACCGTTTAGAAATTACTGTGCTTTTCGTACATAGTCAACCCATTTTAGGGGACCCAAAGTATTGGGACAAATTCACTAATAGGTGTATTGAAGCAGTCAAAAGTGTGTTTTTTTGTACCATATTCCTAGCACGCAATGACTACATCAAGCTTGTAACTCTACAAACTTGTTGGATGCATTTGCTGTTTGTTTTGGTTGGTTTCAGATTATTTTGTGCACAATAGAAATTAATGGCAAATAATGTATTGTGTCATTTTGGAGTCATTTTTATTGTAAATAAGAATAGAATATGTTTCTAAACACTTTTACATGAATTTGGATGCTGCCATGTTTACGGATAATCCTGAATGAATCCTGAATAATGATGAGTGAGAAAGTTACAAACGCACGAATATCAGACCCCCAAGACGTGCTAACCTCTCACCTTTACAATAACAGGGGAGGTTAGCATTTTTGGGGGGTATCAAATCAAATCAAATTGTATTTGCCACATGCGCCGAATACAACAGGTGTAGGACTTAAAGTGAAATGATTACTTACAACCCCTTAACCAACAATGCAGTTTTAAGAAAAAAAGTGTTAAGTAAAAAATATATAATAAAAACTGTACCGGTACAGAGTCAATGTGCAGGGGCACCGGTTAGTCGAGGTAATTGAGGTAATATGTACATGTGGGTAGAGTAATATGTACATGTGGGTAGAGTTAAAGTGACTGTGCATAGATAATAAACAGAGTAGCAGCAGCGTAAAAGAGGGGGTTGGGTGGGGTGGGGGGAACAATGCAAATAGTCAGGGTAGCCATGATTAGCTGTTTAGGAGTCATATGGCTTGGGGGTAGAAGCTTTTAAGAAGCCTTTTTGACCTAGACTTGGCGCTCCGGTACCGCTTGCCATGCGGTAGCAGAGAGAACAGTCTATTACTAGGGTGGCTAGAGTCTTCAACCATTTTTAGGGTCTTCCTCTGACACTGCCTGGTATAGAGGTCCTGGATGGCAGGAAGCTTGGCCCCAGTGATGTACTGGGCCGTACGCACTACCCTCTGTAGTGCCTTGCGGTCGGAGGCCGAGCAGTTGCCATATAAGTCAGCAATGCAACCAGTCTCGATGGTGCAGCTGTATAACTTTTTGAGGATCTGAGGGCCCATGCCAAATCTTTTCAGTCTCCTGTGGGGGAATAGGCTTTGTCGTGCCCTCTTCACGACTGTCTTGGTGTGTTTGGACCATGATAGTTTGTTGGTGATGTGGACACCAAGGACCTTGAATCTCTCAACTTGTTCCACTACAGCCACATCGATGAGAATGGGGGTGTGGTCAGTCCTCTTTTTTTCCTCTAGTCCACAATCAGCTCCTTTGTCTTGATCATGTTGAGGGAGAGGTTGTTTTCCTGGCACCACACGGTCAGGTCTCTGACCTCCACCCTATAGGCTGTCTCATTCTTGTCGGTGATCAGGCCTACCACTGTTGTGTCGTCGGCAAACTTAATGATGGTGTTAGAGTCGTGCTTGGCCATGCAGTCATGGGTGAAAAGGGAGTACAGGAGGGGACTGAGCACACACCCCTGAGGGCCCCCCGTGTTGAGGATCAGCATGGCAGATGTGTTGTTACCTACCTTTACCACCTGGGGGCGGCCCGTCAGGAAGTCCAGGATCCAGTTGCAGAGGGAGGTGTTTAGTCCCAGGGTCCTTAGCTTAATGTTGAGCTTTGAGGGCACTATGGTGTTGAACGCTGAGCTGTAATCAATGAATAGCATTCTCACGTAGGTGTTCCTCTTGTCCAGGTGGGAAAGAGCAGTGTTGCTTGCCTCGAAGCGAGCATAGAAGTGATTTAGCTCGTCTGGTAGGCTCGTGTCACTGGGCAGCTCGTGGCTGTGCTTCCCTTTGTAGTCTGTAATAGTTTGCAATCCCTGCCACATCTGACGAGCGTTGTAGCCAGTGTAGTACGATTCAATCTTAGTCCTGTATTGACTCTTTGCCTGTTTGATGGTTCGTCGGAGGGCATGGGGGATTTCTTATAAGCGTCTGGGTTAGGGTCCCGCTCCTTGAAAGTGGCAGCTCTACCCTTTAGCTCAGTGTGGATGTTGCCTGTAATCCATGGCTTCTGGTTGGGGTACATAAGGTCACTGTGGGGACGACGTCATCGATGCACTTATTGATGAAGCCAGTGGCTGATGTGGTGTACTCCTCAATGCCATCGGAAGAATCCCGGAACATATTCCAGTCTGTGCTAGCAAAACAGTCCTGTAGCTTAGCATCTGCGTCATCTGACCACTTCCTTATTAACTGAGTCACTGGTGCTTCCTCCTTTCGTTTTTGCATATAATCAGGAATCAGGAGGATAAAATTATGGTCAGATTTGCCAATTGGAGGGTGAGGGAGAGTACACATCTCTGTGTGTGGAGTAAAGGTGGTCTAGAGTTTTTTTTTCCTCTGGTTGCACCTTTAACATGTTGGTAGAAATTAGGTAGAATGGATTTAAGTTTCCCTGCATTAAAGTCCCCGGCCACTAGGTGCGCTGCCTCTGAATGAGCGTTTTCCTGTTTGCTTATGGCCTTATACAGTTCATTGAGTGCAATCTTAGTGCCACTATTGGTTTGTGGTGGTAAATAGACAGCTACAAAAAATATGGAAGAAAACTCTCTTGGTAAATAATGTTGTCTACAGCTTATCATGATATACTCTACCTCAGGCGAGCAAAACTTCGAGACTTCCCTCATATTAGATTTCATGCACCAGCTGTTGTTTACAAATATACAAAGACCGCCACCCCTTGTCTTACCGAAGTCAATCGTTCTATCCTGCCGATGTAGCGTTTATCCCGCCAGCTGTATGTTATCCATGTCGTCGTTCAGCCACGACTCTGTGAAACATAAGATATTACAGTTTTTAATGTCCCGTTGGTAGTTTATTCTTGATCATAGGTCATCCATTTTGTTTTCCAATGATTGTACGTTGGCTAATAGGATTGATGGAAGAGGCAGATTACTAGCTCGCCGTCAGATCCTTACAAGGCAACCCGACCTACGTCCACGATATCTCTGTCTCTTTCTCATGCGAATGACAGGGATTTGGGACTTGTTGGGTGTTTGTAGAATATCCTTTGCGTCCGACTCATTTTATATATTTTTTCCTTCCAATACGAGGTGAGTAATCACTGTCCTGATATCCAGAAGCTCTTTTTGGTCATAAGAGACGGTGGCAGAAACATTATTTACAGAATAAAATACAAATAATGTGAACAGGCAAAGAGTCAATACAGGACTAAGATTGAATCGTACTACACCGGCTCTGACGCTCGTCGGATGTGGCAGGGCTTGAAAACTATTACAGACTACAAAGGGAAGCACAGCCGCGAGCTTCCCAGTGACACAAGCCTACCAGACGAGCTAAACCACTTCTATGCTCGCTTCGAGGCAAGCAACACTGAAGCGTGCATGAGAGCACCAGCTGTTCCGGATGACTATGTGATCACGCTCTCCGTAGCCGATGTGAGTAAGACTTTTAAGCAGGTCAACATTCACAAGGCCGCAGGGCCTGACGGATTACCAGGACGTGTACTCCGAGCATGTGCTGACCAGCTGGCAAGTGTCTTCACTGACATTTTCAACATGTCCCTGACTGAGTCTGTATTACCAACATGTTTCAAGCAGACCACCATAGTCCCCGTGCCCAAGGACACTAAGATAACCTGCCTAAATGACTACCGACCCGTAGCACTGACGTCTGTAGCCATGAAGTGCTTTGAAAGGCTGGTCATGGCTCACATCAACACCATTATCCCAGAAACCCTAGACCCACTCCAATTTGCATACCGCCCCAACAGATCCACAGATGATGCAATCTCTATTGCACTCCACACTGCCCTTTCCCACCTGGACAAGAGGAACACCTACGTGAGAATGCTATTCATTGACTACAGCTCAGCATTCAACACCATAGTGCTCTCAAAGCTCATCACTAAGCTAAGGATCCTGGGACTAAACACCTCCCTCTGCAACTGGATCCTGGACTTCCTGACGGGCCGCCCCAGGTGGTAAGGGTAGGTAACAACACATCTGCCACACTGATCCTCAACACGGGGGGCCCCTCAGGGGGTGTGTGCTCAGTCCCCCTCCTGTACTCCCTGTTCACCCATGACTGCATGGCCAGGCACGACTCCAACACCATCATTAAGTTTGCCGACGACACAACAGTGGTAGGCCTGATCACCGACAACGATGAGACAGCCTATAGGGAGGAGGTCAGAGACCTGGCCGTGTGGTGCCAGGATAACAACCTCTCCCTCAACGTGACTAAGACAAAGGGAGATGATTGTGGACTACAGGAAAAAAAGAGGACTGAGCACGCCCCCATTCTCATCGACGGGGCTGTAGTGGAACAGGTTGAGAGCTTCAAGTTCCTTGGTGTCCACATCACCAACGAACTATCATGGACCAAACACACCAAGACAGTCGTGAAGAGGGCACGACAAAGCCTATTCCCCCTCAGGAGACTGAAAAGATTCGGCATGGGTCCTCAGATCCTCAAAATATTCTACAGCTGCACCATCGAGAGCATCCTGACTGGTTGCATCACCGCCTGGTATGGCAACTGTTTGGCCTCCGACCGCAAGGCACTACAGAGGGTAGTGCGTACGGCCCAGTACATCACTGGGGCCAAGCTTCCTACCATCCAGGACCTCTATACCAGGCGGTGTCAGAGGAAGGCCCTCAAAATTGTCAAAGACAATTTTGAGTGCCAAGTCTAGGTCCAAAAGACTTCTCAACAGCTTCTACCCCCAAGCCATAAGACTCCTGAACAGCTAATCATGGCTACCCGGACTATTTGCACTGCCCCCCCACCCCATCTTTTTACGCTGCTGCTACTCTGTTAATTATTTATGCATAGTCACTTTAACTCTACCCACATGTACATATTACTTCAACTACCTAATCTAGCCGGTGCCCCTGCACATTGACTCTGCACCGGTACCCCCCTGTATATATAGCCTCCCTACTGTTATTTTATTTTACTTCTGCTCTTTTTTTCTCAACACTTTTTTGTTGTTGTTTTAGTTTACTTTTATTAAAAAAATAAATGCACTGTTGGTTAAGGGCTGTAAGCAAGCATTTCACTGTAATGTCTGCACCTGTTGTATTCGGCGCATGTGGCCAATAACATTTTATTTTATTTTATTTTATTTAAAAAAAAAACACATAATAGCACAATTGGTTAGAGGGCCGTAAAACGGCAGCCATCTCCTCCGGCGCCACTCTGTATTATATCTGTGCGTCTTTAACTTTAACATTTTTCCTAAAATGGGGGGACTATGTATAAAAAGTGCTTACATTTCTAAACGTGCGTCTTTAACTTTCTCACTCATCATTATTCATGAAGGACTATAATAATATGCCATTTAGCAGACGCTTTTATCCAAAGCGACTTACAGTCATGCGTGCATACATTTTTTGTGTATGGGTGGTCCCGGGGATCGAACCCACTACCTTGGCGTTACAAGCGCCATGCCCTATCAGCTGAGCTACAGAGGACCACTATCTGTAATCGTCGTAGCATGTAGAAGTGTTTAGAAACATATTCTATTCTTGTTTACAATAAAAATGACTCCAAAATGACACAATACATAATTTACTATTCATTTCTATTGGGCACAAAATTATCTGAAACACAACCAAAACAAACAGCAAATGCTTCCGACAAGTTTGTAGAGTCACAAGATTTATGTAACCATTGCGTGCTATATGGGACCAAATACTAAACTTTTGACTACTTGAATACACATATAAGTGAGTTTGTCCCAATACTTTTGTTCCCCTAAAAAGGGGGACTATGTATAAAAAGTGCTGTAATTCCTAAACGGTTCACCCTATATGGATGACAATACCTTCAAATTAAAGCTGAAAGTCTGCACTGTAACCTCATAGTCATAGTATCATTTCAAATCCAAAGTGCTGGAGTACGGTTCCAAAGTGCTGGAGTGCGGTTCCAAAGTGCTGGAGTACAGAGCCAAAACAACAACAAAAAATTTCACTGTCCCAATACTTTTGTAGCTCGCTGTATAGCGTTTTGGAATGAAAAATGCTGTTTGCTGTTTTTACCAATCACATTCTGTTTCATTGAGTCCAACTAGCCAATTTGGGATGGTAGTGCCTACTTTAGGAATACAGGTAACTAGAGTCAGTAATTGTCTTATTTATCTGTATTCAGACAAGGAGTTTTTTCTCTTCTATCAGGGATAACATTAGTGGAAACAGAAACCACCAAAAAAGGATTGGTGAGGGGAGAGAGGCAGAGCTGGGTCAGCGTGAGTTATCTGATAGCGCAGTTTGTGTGTATGTGTGTTTGTGTGTGTTTGTGTGTAGGCTCTTGTGTGTTTCCGAGTGCATTAGATCGTGCGCGTGTGTTTTATTAAGTGACAGACGAATAAAAAAAAAGACAGAACAATGTGTGGGAAGGCAGACACTGGTCTAAAAGGCCCATTCATCCTGAGTCATGTTTCACTGGGACTGCCGTGTCAGACTGAGAGAGAAACAACACAGACTAATATCCTTCATATGCCCTAGCAGACACACACACACGCACACACACACGCACACACGCACACACGCACACACACACACACACACACACACACACACACACACACACACACACACACACACACACACACACACACACGCACACACGTACACGCACGCACACACGCACACGCACGCACACACACATACACGCACGCACGCACACACACACACACACACACACACACACACACACACACACACACACACACACACACACACACTCACACGCAAACACACACACACACACACAAACACACGCACACAAACACATGCACGCACGAAGAGGCAAACGCGTGCACACACTCATAGCTACACACACACACACACATAGGAAAACAACATACTGGTCCTGGTTGCCTCTCCTAGTGCCTGATCAAAATAAGACCTCTTCTTCTCATAGCTGCTCCTGCCTTGCTTATTGCTGTTGGATGGAAAAAACTAGGAAAATAAATGTGTAAAACTTTGTTGACATGGCGCCTCGTTTGATGACTGAAATACGGAGGTATAAAAACTGGCTTTTATTAGAGAAAGAGTCATTTTCTGCTTTAGAGGAAAAACACCAGCTAGAAAAACACATTTGACTCATTAGAACAGCTCTTGATTCTCATAGTGACAGAATATAAATGAGTTCAGGCAGTCAAGAAGTTGTGTTGACCTGATTTTAAAGGAGTTTAAAGGGAACTCGCACTCCGACCATAAAAATACAGTGGGGAAAAAAAGTATTTAGTCATCCACCAATTGTGCAAGTTCTCCCACTTAAAAAGATGAGAGAGGCCTGTAATTTTCATCATAGGTACACGTCAACTATGACAGACAAATTGAGAAAGAAAATCCAGAAAATCACATTGTAGGATTTTTTATGAATTTATTTGCAAATTATGGTGGAAAATAAGTATTTGTTCACCTACAAACAAGCAAGATTTCTGGCTCTCACAGACCTGTAACTTCTTCTTTAAGAGGCTCCTCTGTCCTCCACTCGTTACCTGTATTAATGGCACCTGTTTGAACTTGTTATCAGTATAAAAGACACCTGTCCACAACCTCAAACAGTCACACTCCAAACTCCACTATGGCCAAGACCAAAGAGCTGTCAAAGGACACCAGAAACAAAATTGTAGACCTGCACCAGGCTGGGAAGACTGAATCTGCAATAGGTAAGCAGCTTGGTTTGAAGAAATCAACTGTGGGAGCAATTATTAGGAAATGGAAGACATACAAAAATCCCAGAACCACACGGGGGGACCTAGTGAATGACCTGCAGAGAGCTGGGACCAAATTAACAAAGCCTACCATCAGTAACACACTACGCTGCCAGGGACTCAAATCCTGCAGTGCCAGACGTGTCCCCCTGCTTAAGCCAGTACATGTCCAGGCCCGTCTGAAGTTTGCTAGAGTGCATTTGGATGATCCAGAAGAGGATTGGGAGAATGGCATATGGTCAGATGAAACCAAAATAGAACTTTTTGGTAAAATCTCAACTCGTCGTGTTTGGAGGACAAAGAATGCTGAGTTGCATCCAAAGAACACCATACCTACTGTGAAGCATGGGGGTGGAAACATCATGCTTTGGGGCTGTTTTTTCTGCAAAGGGACCAGGACGGACTGATCCGTGTAAAGGGAAGAATGAATGGGGCCATGTATCATGAGATTTTGAGTGAGAACCTCCTTCCATCAGCAAGGGCATTGAAGATGAAACGTGGCTGGGTCTTTCAGCATGACAATGATCCCAAACACACCGCCCGGGCAATGAAGGAGTGGCTTCGTAAGAAGCATTTCAAGGTCCTAGAGTGGCCTAGCCAGTCTCCAGATCTCAACCCCATAGAAAATATTTGGAGGGAGTTGAAAGTCCGTGTTGCCCAGCGACAGCCCCAAAACATCACTG